>NC_035445.2:54228625-54407910 GCF_002127325.2 Helianthus annuus
TGAAGGGGTATGGTCCAAAAAAGCCGTGCGAACCTTCCTACAGGTCGCGCGCGAGACCATACTCCTTACTCAGCAAGATGTTCAAACCCAAGCTCGCGCGGGCTACTTCAGCAAAGACTAACCTCGCGCGGACTAGTTACGTGTTCAGCAAGGGTCGCGTAAGGCTATGGCGCAGGGCCACTTCAGAAGGAACATAAGGTACAAGTGGCAGAAGAAAAGGACCAATCCGCGTCCTCCAGGCTGTGCTCAATCGTGCTTCACAATCGTCTGACGTGTAGGAGACAGAGAGTACAGAAGGACGCCTATGTGGCACCAATCAGGGGGCGGCGACACCTACCCCATGATCTCCACTTACTTGCTGATGGTAGAGGGACAACAAGGCCGACAACAGTGATACGTGGCTCCAATCATGGTGCGCCAGCACCGGAGAACTTCTAGAAGCCACTAACGGTCGACACCAGTGAGACATAGAGCATATCCCCTAAGTTGTCGCCTTCCGGCCCAAGGCCCATCAGCCCATCTTCTCTTACACCTCTCCGGCTATAAATAGGACCCTTCATTCACAGGTTAAACCATTCTATTCTCTTCACTCTCACTCTTTACCACACACTTATTTCCTCAAAGCAGATACTTATTCTCACGTCGGAGTCTGGTTAAGAGGGAAACCCCCATATTCCCCTCTTAACGAGCTAACGGTGTTCTGTTTTGCAGGATTAGCGGATCATTAAGGAGCTCAGAAAGTCATAAGAAGATTAACCCTTATGGTAGAAACATAAACCAAACTAATTAACCCCAAATTCAGTTCCGTGTTTCTTCAACTGAACAATTTTTATAGGTCGGGCATATTTTCCAAGAGAACAGAGAATAGTGGGAAGTTTGATTTTAATAAGATTAAGAATCCCAATTTCAGAAGATCTCTTCCATCTCTTCAAGATCAAACATCAATTGCAACGATTTGATAAACGGCTCACTAGGATAAGTGTAGATGAACAATCACGCTTCATATAATATTCTTTTGTTTTTATGATTATACGATTATGTTAAAAGTTATTCATGAACATGAGTGTATAAATATAAAGAGAGAGATCTAAACAAAAATTCAAATACCAAAAGACTAAAAAGTAGACAAATTGTTAGTTTGTTGTTCAAATACTCATTTTCTTTTATCTTGATCAAATTAGTTTGATGATTTATTGAAACAACAGGATGCGAGGGCTATGCAACGTTGTTTGAGGGTGATAGTGATGGTTCACGAGTGTCGGTGTTGGGTTGCCGACAACCACTTCTCTTTTGGTTTGAAATTGCAACTTCTTTTTATAAGTTTAAAAATATTGCAAAAAGTCCCTTTCCAATGTATTTGTTTTTTTTTAATAATAAAGTTATAACAAAATAAAAATTGATATGTAGGCATCATCTTTTGGACTTAGGCATGATGTTTTGGGTTGTTTTGGCAACAAAAACACCAAACATAACAATTTAAAACACAATGCAATGTATTATGGGATGAAATTTAAAAAACAACAAAAAACACACCGCTTAACACTTAAAACACACTACTTAACGTTCTTGGCATATTATTTTAATTTTTAAGCCTAGAATTAATTGTATTGTGTCTTAAATTGTTATGTTTGGTGTTTTTCTTGCCAAAACAACCTAAAACATTATGACTAAGTTCAAAACATAATGTCTACATATCAATTTTTATGATTTTTTGACAGTTCTGATAAAAAATATACTTTTTACATGATCCTAAGATTAACAAATATATTATGTTTCGTATTTTTCCTAAAAACATTTATTTTCCCGATTAAAAATTATGATTTGGCGTGTTTTCTAGGTGACGTAGATAGAGGATGGTCCACGTTACTATATAAATAATATACATGTCTCCTTCTCATGATCTATAAAGTTGTCAATTTTTATCATTTTCTATATTCTTTCCCATGAAAAAGGCTTTTCAGTATTAGAAATATAATTATATTTATTGGGTAAAGATTAAATAAAAATGGGTAAATATACTAAAGATGAAAAGTGAAGTAGGTTTTTTTTTTCTCCCCATCCACTTAAAGGTGGTCAGAGTGGGCCAGTGATAAGAGCAAATGACGGGTGATGGCACACCGCCGTGAGTGTTCTATCACACGTGATGGAGGCCAAACAAGTGACAAGTATCGCGTAGTGATAGAGGAATGTGTGTGTGTGTGTTTGACTTTGGTATTGAGGTGTGATTGGAGAACGTGTGTGTGTTTGACTTTGGTGTTGAGATGTTAAGTTGTGATTGGGTGTGAACGATGTCATCACTCACACTCATCATATCCAATTACAAATTAACACATCAAGACCAAAGTCAAACATACATACATTCTCCAATCACACCTCACCAAAGTCAAACAGGCACATACACACACATTCCTCCATCAGCGCGATACTCATCACTTGTTTGGCAAATCACGCGTGATAGCACACTTGTGGCGATGTGCTATCACTCATCACAAGCTCCCATCACACGACTGCCCCGAATAACATAAATACTATGTTTACTTGAAATATATAAAAATAAAAAATAAAAGTTTTTTTACTGCCCCGAATAACATAAATATTATGTTTGACTTTGTGCCGTATTCACATCATATTTTTCCGTCATTAATCGCAGCCCTAGTTTAACCATTCATTATGGAGTAAACTTCTGTTTTGCTCCTTGTGGTTTGGTCGTTTTATTGATTTTGCCCAAATCCTTTAAAAATAGTTATTTTACTCCCTGGTCTATGTAACTTATCTTCATTTTGCTCCTCGCCCCAAAAGACATCCATTTCCAACGTTAAAAGACAGTCACATGCCCCTCACATGAGGGGCAATTCTGTCTTTTTCCCATCCTCCCTTTTAAGACCTGGTATCTTGTTCCCTTTTAAAACCCAACTTCTCACCACCACCAACCACCACCTATCACCAACACCACCTGCCACCAACACTAACAACCAGCCAACACAAACATGGTTCAACTACGATCACATATTTTAGAAACTGAATTTACAAGATAAATTGATATGGAGATCTACATGTTAAAGTGTTAAATTGGCTTTTCAAACTAAACAACAACAGATGGATTTTTTATGAGTAAACTAACCAAAAATCGAAGTTGGAGCAAGAATCAACGGGTTCATGTGTTCAAATTAGAAGACTAATGTGGAGCGATTTGGGTTTCAACCCATATCCGATCAAAATCGACGAAAGTGGGGCGTCTTCCACAACGAGTTTCCGTGTTCAAATTGGTGGACTGTATGTGGAATAATGCGGTGTTCAATCCAGAGCCGCTCAAAATCGCATAACAAAGGTGAAATCCTTTTCTATAGTTCTGTGTTACATGGGAAAGCAAGTCTGAGATGGTGGATGAAGATGGTTGACCGAGAGGAATATATGCTGAAAACAAAGGTTTGATGGTTTTTTATGTAGAATCTGAAACCCAGATCATGTTCATCGATTTAATAATTCTCAAAATGGTTAAAGTGGTTTGCTGGAATTATGACCATAAATTGAAGAATCAAGAGAGGGATAAAGTGGTGTTAACAGGTGGTTTAGAGAGAGATAGAATGGTGGTTGTGGAGGCAGGTGGTTGCGAATGGTGGCGATGTCAGATGGTTAGTGGCTGAAAGTAGTGGCGGTGGTAGATGTTGGTGGCGGGTGGTGGCGCTAGGTGAAAGAGCAGGGGCGGCTCTTATGGTGTGCGGGGAGGACTTCCGCACAAGGCCCATGATTTCAAGGGGCACGTGATTTTAAAAAAAAATCGATATATACATGTTATTTAAAAAAAATTGTAAACACATACAAATCCAATATAGAGGCCCATTATCAAATACATTTTTGTGCTTTATAATTTACCCAACTTAACATTAGGTTTATTGGGCCCAACCCAATACTAATATGATTTAAAAATATAAAAATAAAAAATAATTTTCGTTAAAGCATATGGGCACATTTTTCGAGCTCGAACAGGGTACGTGAATTCTCAGAGACGTCACTGTGAAAGATAGAGATATATATATATATATATATATATATATGTTTATTTGTTTATAATATATAATAATAATGTTAGGAAACTTTATTTGTAAGTATTGAAGAAAATTAGATTCAACTTGATCTATGAATAAGACAACAGTCCTGAAGATCACAACAAGAAGAAGAAGATCGGATAGGACAATTGAAATGAACAACATCTACTTCAAAGAATCACAAGTTGATCAAGAGCTGAAAAAGATTATCAGAGAAGGTCATTTCTGATGGATCTGATGATATTTCTGATGGAATATCATCAGTTTTTTATGATTCTGATCATCAGATTTTCTAATGATTTGTTCACCAGAATTTCTGATGAAGTGGTTTATCAGAAATTCTGATGAATACCCCACTTGTCTAAAAATCAGCTCTATCCTGCCACAATAACCAAAGCAACTTGACATTATTGGATATCATGATTACAAAGGCAACTTGAATGTTGGATTCAATGAATATGTCAAATAGCTACTTTATGCAGGACTTTTACATGAATAAACAAATGTTTATTCATGTATTCAGCCTTCTATAAATAGAAGGCTCACCAAGCAGAGGACAGTGAGTTAAGCTTAGCATTCAATACATACTACAAACTCCATTGTCCCCTCAGAATTCAATTATTCATTTGTAATAGATTATAATCTTACAATCACCTTGTAAACTATTTTGTTTCAAAGTGATATAAACTTGATAATTCTGTAGGTCTTGTTTCTTGAAAGTCTGATTTCCATTTCCGCACACTTTTTCACATCTACTGAAATCACTTGCCATATTACGTGAAAAGAAGTTTTTAAGTCCAAACTGGGACCAACAATTGGTATCAGAGCAGATTGAATAAATCATTTTCAAATGATCAATCGCTCATCTTCTTTTCTCTAAATATGGACAGCTTTCAATCATGGAATAATGCTTTTAACATTGGTTCTATGTCTAAACCTCCGACTCTGGTCAGAGAGGAATACCCCCAATGGAAAATCAGGATGGTCAATTTCCTCAATGGTCATGACCGAGCTCTGTTTCAATCCTTTGAAAGGGGTCCACATATACCAATGACTGAAATAGCAGCTATTCCAGCAACTGACCAATCACCTGCAATCCCTGCCTCCCGAGCTCCCAAAAGTGAAATACTTTGGAGCCCGGAAGACAAGGAAAAGGTGGCTGGGGATGAAAGGGCAAAGTCACTTTTAATAATGGTTATCCCCAATGACATATTTTCACAAGTTGATGCATGTGCATCAGCTAAGGAAATATGAGATCAGTTGGTGTAACACCCATCTAATTATCTTGAATATAATAATAATTCCAAAACGTTTTAAATAAAACATGTTTAGATAACATAGATTTCATACATCAAGTTCATAAGTAGCGAAAAGCTTAGTCAACTAAAGACTAATTTAAAACATTCAAAAGTGTTAGTTAATTGTTTACAATCCATAAACATAGTCTATTAAGAATTAAACTAATTCGGAAGCTTGTGGATAGTGTTCGGTTCTTCAAAAGCTAGCTCGATCATCTTCTGGTTAGTTCCAACATCACCTAAGGTCAAAACCACAACAAATATTAGTTTTATTGAAGCTACAATGGGTATAACCAAGTTCTAAGGGTCAAACAATAAAGAAAATAAAATTTTCCAGGATCAGGAGGCGTCGCGTGACGCCAAGGGCCTTGGCGTTACGCCAAGCCCTGTTTTTCACAGAATGTTCGTTGTTGCTGGTGCTGTACATTCCCAGCTCCAAGTATTTTCAATCCTAACTTAAAATCTCCATAACTTATAATCCGTAAGTCCGTTTTTAGTGATTCTTTTTCCTACACGACCGTATTTAAATTACCGACGTGTCTACCATAATTATTTTCCCGAAAATTGGGTTTACGGAAATAGTCACTAAAAGCTCTATATGGGTATTCGACCCACTTTATTTACACAACTTCGCTACCATACACTAGCATCTTTGAGGCGCTTTCACCCAACACCTGGGGCTTGACACCATTTGCATTCCCTTGCCAATTTCCATGGCTAAATGCACTCGTGCTTGATGTCACTTTTGCTAAGTAATTTAGACATCAATGTTACAATTTACACCATTATTCGATCCGTTGGCTCATCTTATGGAATTCCTCCAATGTGATGCCTACCAAATGGTTCTTTACCAATTTAACTATACTGGTTCAAGTAACAATCATGGTCACTATTGTCGTGATTACTCTTATAACATCTATTCAACCCGTTTGACTATCTAGTGAAACCATCACTTTCTTAACAAGTCAAACCTAATCCCAAGTCTTTATATTGACCCGTTTGATGTTCAAGTGAACTACGCCACTTTAGAATGCATCAAACGCATCCTTAGCGCTTCGATTTCATATGTATACATTAAACTCAAACAAAAATGCACAATTGAACGAGACTAAAGTCACGTACCTTTAAAGCACTCCTTTTCCACGTGTATCTCCTCCGGCGTGTCCGCTCGACGTCCCGGATTCCTTGCCTGAAGAGTTCAATTCACAACAAGTTTAGAACTCTTTCTTAAGCCTTAACGCATCATTTCCTTAACATATTAAATTCTGCGTTTTACCAAACCTTTAACATTTTGACCCTAATTTAGGCGTTTCATCGAACACCTAGCGGGTCAAATTTCTACATGATCCAAACCAATTTCATGACTTGAAATTATCATCCAAATTTACTTCAATTTGACAACATACACATATTTTAACATCAATAATTTTAGGGATTTCCTCAAAATTACAATTTACACTAGGCAAGAATCTTAATCCTAGTGCTTATCAAGTTCTACTAACATATTAATCACCCACTATGGTGATTTCGATCCATACAAACATCATGCAAGGATTTAACAAGAATTCATCTAGGGTGCAACTCTGGGCGAATAAACCCTTTGTCGAGGAGATCTTGAATTTGAGACATTAATTCTTGCAACTCTGAGGGTGCAAGCTGGTACGGCGCCTTGGCCACGGGTTTCGCGCCCGGAATCAATTCGATTCCGAACTCCACCTCCCGTTCTGGCGGTATTCCCGGTAGGTCTTCCGGAAACATGTCGGCATATTCACGTACCACCGGTACGTCTTCAATCTTTAGTGATCCCTTGTCTGGTTCGTTTGCGTATATCATGAATGCCCTACATCCGTGCCTCATGAGCTTGTAAGCTTTTATCATTGAGCACATAACAGGTTTACCCTCTTTCTCGCCACGTATGGTAATCGATTTCCCACTTGGAGATGTTAATTTTATCTCCTTGCGGAAACACATGACTTTCGCATGATGTCGGGATAGCCAATCCATCCCGACCACTACTTGGAATTCTCCCATGGACATAGGAATTAAGTCTATTGGATATTCCTCGTCGTCTATGCTTATCTTGCAATCTCGACATATATCACACACAAGGAAGTTTTTGTTATCACCTATTTCTACCTCTAATGGCATAGGTAATTTCGTTAGTACAAAGGAAGGATGTCGAATAAGTCCATGTGAAATAAAGTATTTATTCGCACCCGTATCAAATAACACATGTGCAGGAATTGAATTTATGGCAAATATACCTGAGACCACATCGGGCTCCGTTTTCGCCTCCACTGCTGTTAACTGGAAGGGTCTTGCTTTTGCTTTTGGTGCCTCTGTGTGTGTACTCTTGTCACCCTTCCTTCCGACCAACTCCGGACACTCAGATTTCTTGTGACCCGGTTGATAACATTTGTAGCATACCGACACTTTCCCCGGGCACAACGCAGCCGTGTGCCCTGTCTTCCCACAAATAGGACACGGCTTATCCTTAAACCGGCACTCACCCTTGTGCCCTTTCCCACATACTTTACAATTTGGCATACTGCTCTTTCCTTCTTGCTTCTTTTATGAGTCTGTCGTGCGTGCCTTTTTCGTAGGGCTTGGATTAACCTCTTGTGCCCTTCTTTCACCCCTTTCAATTTGTTTCTTTAACTCCATTTCTCTTTCTCGAGCGGCGTTGATGATTTCGGTAAGGGTTTCGTATTTTGAGGGAGTTATGAACTCCCGATACTCCGCGCTTAGCATATTATAATAGTAATACACCTTTTGTTCTTCGGTTGTCACCAATTCATCACAAAACCTTAGTTTGTCGAGAAAGATTCCCGTGATCTTGTCAATAGATTCGCCCTTATGTCTAAGCTGGACAAATTCTTCTTTGATCCGATTGATAACTGCTTTGGGACTGTGATGTTTAAGGAATGGTACCTTAAACTCGTCCCATGTCATCACCTTCGCCTCTTCGCTACCAATTTCCTTTTTCTTGTTATCCCACCAGTCTTTTGCGTGACCTCTCAGCTGACCCGTGCCATAAGCTACGAAGTCACTTGTATCACAGTGGGTTCTCTCGAACACCCCTTCAATATCACTCAACCATCTTTGGCACACTATCGGATCCACTTCTCCGTGATAGAGTGGCGGTTTACATGCCATAAACTCTTTGTACGAGCAACCCTTGCGCTCTACAGATTTTTCCTTAGCTACTCCAGCGTCATCTTCCAATTTCTTAATTCTTCCATCAACAACCGATAATACCGTATTCTGAATTTTATCAATAAAACCGGATAAGCTATTTTCGATTGCCTTTCCTACTTCCTCGGCAATCACTTCTCTCATTTGCTCGGTGACTCTTGGCACCGCTTCTTCATTTCCCTTATCCGTCATCTTTGAAACTGAAATGTTTACATTTAAACATTAAACATTCCATTTATAACATTGATTCTTTTGTTTTGGTTTAGACAACTTCTCAACTTGCTTTAACCATTCAAATTTGGTGCACTTCCCGGGTTTGAGTGTGTTAACACACTCTTCCCCTGCACTTCAATTCCTTTCTTATTCATACATAAGACATAATTTTTTAACATAATGAGTTAATTCTTACCGGACGATCGATCAAGCTTGAACCGAACACTTTGTTGACAACCTTAAGCTCTGATTACCAACTTGTAACACCCGTCTAATTATCTTGAATATAATAATAATTCCAAAACGTTTAAAATAAAACATGTTTAGATAACATAGATTTCATACATCAAGTTCATAAGTAGCGAAAAGCTTAGTCAACTAAAGACTAATTTAAAACATTCAAAAGTGTTAGTTAATTGTTTACAACCCATAAACATAGTCTATTAAGAATTAAACTAATGCGGAAGCTTGTGGATAGTGTTCGGTTCTTCAAAAGCTAGCTCGATCATCTTCTGGTTAGTTCCAACATCACCTAAGGTCAAAACCACAACAAATATTAGTTTTATTGAAGCTACAATGGGTATAACCAAGTTCTAAGGGTCAAACAATCAAGAAAATAAAATTTTCCAGGATCAGGAGGCGTAGCGTGACGCCAAGATCCTTGGCGTTACGCCAAGCCCTGTTTTTCACAGAATGTTCGTTGTTGCTGGTGCTGTACATTCCCAGCTCCAAGTATTTTCAATCCTAACTTAAAATCACCATAACTTATGATCCGTAAGTCCGTTTTTAGTGATTCTTTTTCCTACACGACCGTATTTAAATTACCGACGTGTCTACCATAATTATTTTCCTGAAAATTGGGTTTACGGACTTAGTCACTTAAAGCTCTATATGGGTATTCGACCCACTTTATTTACACAACTTCGCTACCATACACTAGCATCTTTGAGGCGCTTTCACCCAACACCCGGGGCTTGACAACATTTGCATTCCCTTGCCAATTTCCATGCCTTAATGCACTCGTGCTTGATGTCACTTTTGCTAAGTAATTTAGACATCAATTTTACAATTTACACCATTATTCGATCCGTTGGCTCATCTTATGGAATTCCTCCAATGTGATGCCTACCAAACGGTTCTTTACCAGTTTAACTATATTGGTTCAAGTAACAATCATGGTCACTATTGTCGTGATTCCTCTTATAACATCTATTCAACCCGTTTGACTATCTAGTGAAACCATCACTTTCTTAACAAGTCAAACCTAATCCCAAGTCTTTATATTGACCCGTTTGATGTTCAAGTGAACTACGCCACTTTAGAATGCATCAAACGCATCCTTAGCGTTTCGATTTCATATGTATACATTAAACTCAAACAAAAATGCACAATTGAACGAAATTAAAGTCACGTACCTTTAAAGCACTCCTTTTCCACATGTATCTCCTCCGGCGTGTCCGCTCGACGTCCCAGATTCCTTGCCTGAAGAGTTCAATTTACAACAAGTTTAGAACTCTTTCTTAAGCCTTAACGCATCATTTTCTTAACATATTAAATTCTGCGTTTTACCAAACCTTTAACATTTTGACCCTAATTTAGGCGTTTCATCGAACACCTAGCGGGTCAAATTTCTACATGATCCAAACCAATTTCATGACTTGAAATTATCATCTAAATTTACTTCAATTTGACAACATACACATATTTTAACATCAATAATTTTAGGGATTTCCTCAAAATTACAATTTACACTAGGCAAGAATCTTAATCCTAGTGCTTATCAAGTTCTACTAACATATTAATCACCCACTATGGTGATTTCGATCCATACAAACATCATGCAAGGATTTAACAAGAATTCATCTAGGGTTTGTCCCCAAACCCTATATCATTCCCAATTTCATGTTTACAATCACCTAATTAAGCTTAACATTCAAATTTCAATCATATGCAAAGTTTGGATTGAATCAAAACGACCCAATTTGACATACCTTATGATCCCTTTGCCGAGGTGATCACAATTCTATGCTCAGATTTCGATTTCTAGTTGATTTAAGGCTTCAATTTGTGGTTTTTCTTGTAAATTAGGGTTTGGGTGAAGAACCCTTTGTCGCCCCTGCTTGTTGATCGACCAGACACCTCTAGTATGGGGTGTTTGGTTTGTTTTTACTATTTTAGTAATTCAAGTTCTAGTTTTTTACAAGATTGGCCCCTCCATTTATTTAACATAACATTTTGTTGTTTTAACCCCATTGAAAGTTATTTTTAGACTTGTTAGTTAACTAGGTTATAAATTCCTAGTTGATAAATTCTCACTTATTTAAACTTTATAATTCTAATATAAAGTTTTATATTTTCGGGGTGTTACTGTTGGAAAATCTTTGTGAAGGAGGAGAAAGGATGAAAAGAAACAAGAGAACAAACAACGTTTCCTCATATGAGAGGTTCAAAAGTTTACCTAATGAAAGATTAAATGAAACATATCAAAGATTTACAAAACTTTTGAACGAGCTAAATAAATTTGGAATAACAAAATCAAATGATGAAAGAAACAAAAAATTTCTGGATGCCTTACCTAGAGAATGGAGAAGTCTAACCATGACTTTGTTCCTCAACCTTAGAACTAGGTAATATGAGTCTTCATGACTTATACAACATTCTGGTCCCTAGAGAGGAAGAAATATTTGAAGAAACCATTCAAAGAGGGGGATCTTTAGCTCTTATCTCAGACTCACAAAGAACACCACCTACCAATGATCCACAACCTTCAAACAGTCAAAATATTGAAATTTTTGATACATCATCAGATTTTTCAGCTTTTACTGAAGCAATAGCACTGCTCACCAAAACATTTGAGCAGAGGTTGAGGGGAGGAGGCAAAAGATACCAGAGAAGTGACAGAGGGAGGATGGATGGAAGATCTAAGGAAGAAGGTAGATCTAAGGATAAGGGAAAGGCTGAAGTTGTGTGTTACAAGTGCAAGCAGAGAGGCCACTATGCATCAGAATGCATGTAACGCTCCGCTCTTTCCGTATTTCTATTTTTTTAGAAAAATTCGTATTCGCCTTCTATTTTTTAGAATCACCGTCAAAATCAGATCGAAAAATGGATTTAAAACAGCAAATGACAGATTTTACGCATTTTAACGAAACGACGAACGAACGCGACAAATATCAAATATCAACATCTTTTGAACCTAAAATTATATTTTATGACATTACACGACGCTCGGTAACGAAAACGGGACATAGAAATGTGATCGGGCCACAAAACAGACTGGATACGCAAAAAATGGGCCTTGGGCCCAAACCCTCAAGCCCTAAGTATAAATAGGGTACCCAAACCCTAAATTTCGAAACCAATCAGCCCCCCCCCCTTTTCTCTCCCGATTTCGATGACCGGAGCCAAATTCCGGCAACTCCGGTGTCAATCGTTTCCGGCTACACACCTGCAAACACCTCTCCCCTCTCCTTCTCCCTCGTTCACATCCCCTTTCACCCCCTGGTTCAGTTGAAAGGCCGACCACCACCGTGGTGGTGGCGGCGTACGGCGGCGAGGCTGCGGAACAGAGAGAGAGAGATGAGAGCGAGAGATTGGAGCTCAGAAGGACGGCAGAACCGTATTCCCAACGGCCGAAACGTCCGGAGACGACATCGGTGATGGTGGTGGTCGTTTCAGTTATGTACAAACTCGGGTTTCCAATTTGGGTTTTTCCGGCAACGTTGGTTGCGGTGGTGACTCTAGCTAGGTGACGGTAGTCACTGATAACGGGTGAACGAAGCTGCCAAGCTGCGGCAGCCGACGGCAGCGGTGGCGGGTCTCGACGAAGCACGGCGGCAGATGTGGGTTTGTTATATCCGACGAGTCGAGTTCACCGGCAAGTCTCTCTCTCCCACTGTTTCTTACTTTCAGTTGGTGATGATGGATTTCGTTGCAGAGGATTGAACGTGATTATGTTTTCGTTGTTGCTCATGATGTTCGGTTCAGATCTGAGTGATGTTCGGAGTATGTTTGGATTCGAGTTCTGGTTCGGGTTTGCTTCGGGGTCATGCCCGGTTCGGTTATCGAGTCAGCGGGTCAGATTCGGGTCGATCAACGCTGTCAACCGGTCGGTTCGGATCAACAACTTCGGGTCGGGTCAGCGGCTCAATCAACGGATTAGCTCAGTTTATTTCGGGTTCATGGTCTCAGTTTTGTTTTGGCCAACAGTAGTCAACCGGTCAACTAACGGGTCAACGACTCGTTCGAGATTTGGTACAATTTAAACAACGCTCATTTTGTCTTTTTTTTTGTATATATACGTTACTTTAAACGTCAAGTCGATACAAGTAGTACATTTTTGTATTTTAACGAGAATTCTTATATATATTGTTCACATAATTTGGTTATACATGTATGTCGTAAATTGGAAAATTGTTGAATTTTGACAAATTAAATCGACAACTCGTGTTGTCGGGATCGTCCAAAATAGAGGAGGCTCTGCCCGTTTTTTTCGTAAAAATCTAAAACACGATACCTAATTATATTCTAAAAACGACACTTATCGAAGTTCAAGTGCTTTTATAAAGTAAATATAAGCGGGTATTTATATTTTGATAACACATCAACAATACCCTTGATAGATATTAATTTAGAATTATTACCTAAACTATGTAAGATATATATAAATATATATATCTCCAAGATATACTCTAATTTCAATTCAAATTCCCCGTCATAATTCCGATTACTCATGCACCTTCGTTTGCCCATATAGGGTGACCTCGGTGTTCCATCCTCCTAATCTCACACACTCGTCAACAATTGGATAATCGGGAGACTTAGCAATTCTGTGAGTACACTTGACCCATTTTTCCCTTTTAAATACACTTTGGGTGCAACATGTTTTACTTGTTAAACCGTACAATTCACAAACATGCTTTTATTCATTCAATCCGTATACATGTCTTGTTATGCTTAGGTTCATGCTAGAATACATACTACTTGTTAACTCGGCTTAAACAATTATAGCGCTATAGGAGTAGCACACCACCCGACGGGGTTTTGTTAAGTCTTTATTCTATAACGGTCTCGTTGCTTTTGTGACGAGAGATGCTAAATGCTAGTGGACACTAGAGTTGACGTATTGTTATGCATGATAGTTTGACCTTGTATACGAAATTGCTATGTTGGATTGAAAACACTTTTTACACATATGGCACGAGTCTAAAACTAGTGTACTCGCCAATACCTTTGTATTGAACTATGCTTTTAAAACATGTTGCAGGATTAGCGATGATGTTGGTGATGCATGGAATTAGTAGGATGCTTAGATACACAGTTTAAATTGTGTACTCCTATTGTACTGTATTTCATTATTCATGTTGTTGTATTGCTTCGAATCCTTGTAATTGATTCTTTAGAAATGGAATGAAAATTTTTATTTAAATACTTGTCACAATTATTAGTGTTATGATGTCTCGAGCAATCTATTTCGTCTCACTCTGATGTTTCCGCCATCGGTTGGGGTGTGGCAGATTGGTATCAGAGCCATAACTATAGGGAATTAGGAAAAATTGACATGCTTTTTACCTAGTCTATAGTTCTAGAGCTTTATTCTTATGTTTTGCTTGAACCACTTGCATGCTACTTTATTTGCTCCGTATTTATTTTCTTTTGGCCTTTTAAACATGAAGAAACACTAGATAAATGGTCGGAACCGAGATATCTAGGGGGTTTGAATCCGCATAAAAGGTTAGTTCTCTCTCTATTGGTTCAGTGATTTGCCGAGCTCCTTCTCCGGTGATTCTGCAAAACAGAGCACCGTTAGCCTCGTCAAGGGGAGAAAAGGGTTCTCTCCTTGACCCGACTCCGGTGTGAGAATAAGTATTTGTATGGAGAAGGTAAAGGTAAGTGAGTAGTGAGATTGGATCTGAATTTTTACCTGAAGAATTCTCCTATTTATAACCGAGAGTTTGGGAGGGAAAATCTGTTATTGAAAAGATAACGGAAGATGCTAACACCGTAGCGGTTATCTTTCCTTCCGTTAAGTCTTTTTACTCTTCGTTAAGTTGCTTTGATCCGACGTAAGTGCACACGGATCACGACTTGATCTACGGTTGGGGAATTGCCACATGGAAAGTGGTTTGAGTGGAGATCATTCTCCAATTACATGCTATCGTTGTGATTTCAGGAATGTTTGTGATGATGACACGTGTCCAGACGGTTATAACCGTCTGGGTGGTGCACGATTGTATTTCTTCTAGAAGATTACTGCTGTAATCTAGTGTGACACCTCTTACTGCTGGATATTTGGGTGGACATTTCGGTCTCAGGGTTTTGACCCTTTTAAATGGAAGGCGGCGCAAGGGTTCAGTTTTCCCTTTGGGCGCGCGACTATTGTTCGTCAGTTTCTTTCTTCCTTCTGCAAGACCAATGCGCGGCCGCGCAAGGTTAGAAAGGTTGAAAGGTCGGTTTGGTGGTATGGTCCCATATCTTTTTGTGGGTTTTTTGGGACCTTACCCCTTCAAGTCCCCCCAGTCTAGTGTTGTACTTATGCAAATAAGTGGAGCACTGGACTTAGGAGAGGGAAATGTCTTTTTTGAGCGCTATAAAATGAGAAATCTTCTATGAGAAGACTCTATTTTATTTTGGGGATTTTGGAAATCTTTTGTCGTTATAGGATGGTACAGCTAGGACTGTAGGTCAAGCTGACACTGTCAGGTATATGCTGCTATCCGTGCCTTTCACGCGCGTGTGCAAACGCGTGTGTACTTTTTCTTCTCTTTTGAAGGACTGTGATATCCGAAAAAATTGTTGTGACGGTTCCCAATGCTTATTTATTGCGATGAGTATATAACGTTTGGGTAACCTCCTAGTGTCATCATTGTTTTGTTGAAACTTTTCCCCTACCTTTCTTTTCTTTTCTTGAGAAAACCATCATTCCTTTTTTTTATGTCGACCGGAGAAAATCAAGAAGGTCTTGCTGAAGAGATGTCTACTGAACTTCCACCATTGAAGTGGCCAAGGGGGTCTTTTGATGGCTTGATGCGAAATCTTAAGCTTCCGGAAGGTTGGGGTGCTCTGTACCCTGAAGAAGGGCAGACAGCGGCAGATGCTCCGTCTGGGTATATCACCCTTTTCTGGGATTTTTTCTGTGATGGCAACTTCCGTTTGCCTGCAACGACGTTTCTTCTTGACATCCTTACATTTTATAATATTCATCTTTCTCAATTGCATCCTATTGGTATGGTTAGGGTTCGACATTTTGAGTTCATGTGTCGGACTATGAATATTGAGCCGACCGTTCCTCGATTTAGGGTTTTTCATCAAATGCACTGTACCCAGGGTTTTTACTCTTTTGTTCAGAGAGCAACTGCAAAGAAGATTTTGCTCAATCCTCCGAAGTCTTTCCATGACTGGAAGCAGAAATTTTTCTATATCAAGACCGGAGTGATTCCGGTGAGGATGGTGCTGAGGGGAAAAGAAGACGTTCCCATTGAAACACTTCGGACTCCTTCTAATGAAACTTGGTACCAGGATCTGAAGGAGGTACCTAATATTGCTTTGCCGGAGAAAGCCCTTGTCGGAGCTGGGATGAGTTTGAACTGGAAGATGGATCGAGACGACAAGCATGTATACACAGAGGGGGGCCATGGTATGGTTTTTTCTTTTCTCTTTTTTTTTTTGAGTTTATCTCCTTTCTCTTGCAGTTGTTTCACTGTATGTTGTTGCTTACAAAAGGGAAGGGGGAGAATGGGTACCATTAAGAAAAATCCTGATGAAGAATTTTGGTATGATCGTATTGCAAGGAATTTTTCCTTTCCGCAGGACGCGGATTTGTCTGATCCTCCTGCTGCTGGCGCAGGTAAGATTGTGTATACTGTCCGTCTTAACTTTTTACTCGCGCTTTAATTGTTCTTTTGCGCTTGTAGGTGAGTTGTCGAATTTGGGCGTAGGCCCTGATAGGAAAAGACGCGCTACGGTTAGTAACGTTGCGCCCAAGAAAGGTGATGCGGGAAAGACTCAATCTTTTAAAGTTAAAAATGTTGAGAAGAAAGGTGATGTCTGTCGTTAGTGACATGCAAAAACCGAAATAAACTAGTAGCTAGAGTAAGTCGGATATCGAACCAGAGGAGGATTGTGGAAAGTGTTGTAATGAAAAGTATTAATTAACTACTATAAAAAAATAAAGCTTTGTTGTGAGTTGATTGATTATCTAAAATTACAAACTAAAAGTGAGGTTTAAATCAATAGAGAGAACAATGGTTCTTCCAGATTTCAGGTTTTGCAGTAACTTCAATTATGTGTTTAATCGAACACTTACATGGACATAAGTGGACTAACCTAATCAACTAATTGTGATAACCAAAGACTAAGTACTCCGGTCAATACATAACGGGAGGTTATCTAGTGGTTACCAATCACATTTACCAACCCTAATCCCATAGCAAATATATCCCAATTACTAGAACTCTCGGGAACTGAATGATCAAAGAATAAGGTTAAGCAAATGCAATCGATTACAATTAATTAACTAAATCACAAGTGAAAAGCATCGAATACTTAGATCACTGAGTCAAACGATTGTCACTAAACAAATAAAATCTGTTAACTTACAAAAACCCTCCATCTAGAGGAAACCACTAAGAGACTAGCCGCTCATATCGGTTGGTTGATCTTGAAAGTCCAGATACGCGGTTGAAAGCCCTCCTGCCGTCGAAGATTCTTATGTTTATGTTGCTGACTCGTGAATAATACCTCTCACCAATTCCAAAACCCCTCCTCACGTGATTATGGCCCAACTACTCTCAAAGTTCAACTTCCTTCACATCTTGCATGGGCTGCCCAAAAGAAATATAGTCCACAGGCCAAGTTCACATGCGGCCCAATAGGGAAGTCCACGTGCCCCTCTTGTCTTCAAAAGTCTGCCGCCTCTCACGTGATGTTATTAAATGGCGGCTGCATTCCATGTCTTCTGCCTCCAAAAACAGGCCCGAGCCCATGTGCACCGCCAATTCCATTGTTTCAATGTGTACGGTTGTTGGCCCACTATGATGAGATGAATTAATGTTGCTACCAAGAGTCACTAATATTGACTTTGTGAGATCCTCTCAATCTCCACGTGCACTGCTCACTTTTTAACATTAGCTTTTTATTTTCCAATATGGTAATAATCCTCAATCTCCAAAGTCTGCATGTGTGCGTGTCACTTGTGCCGTAGCCTACGCATACAGCCGTAGGTTACGATTTAAACGTTCTGTTTCTTTTTTATTTCTTAGCCATATACTATGCTTGTGATCCGTAGACTACACTTTATATTTGTTGTACCTTGATTGTCATCTCATCTCTTCATAGCTTCCATTCTACCTTCATTAATTACCAACAACTCCCTAGACTTTAATGTTTTGCGTTTCTTGCACATTCAAACTATCTTTTTGACCCGAACAAGTCCCGAATGATTCGATAAATATCGGTTATCACCCACGGTCGTTCCACTTCATCACTAAACCCTCTAACTTTACTGGTTTAGACGGTTAACCTGTAAAACCACACGAACTCGTAGTTATCACATTCGAAACATTTAACCACCTAAAATGTAATAAAGCACAATATTTAAACACTTTAACACCCGGGTTTCACACTCTCCATCACATCCCCACACTTAACATTGATTGTCCTCAAGCAACCATTACAAACATTACTCACCTTATTAACGAATCATCATTAAATCCCTTACCGAATTAGCAAATTAAGATCCCAAGTCATACCCGTCCCATAGACTGACACAATCGAGATTAACAATCTGACAAATATATAAACTTTAAGACTTGCCTAACTACAACTAACATGCTTATGATACTACACACATGCCACACGCCCCTCACAAGAATCACTCCTCTCGGCTTAATCAAAACTAGCGTGTAATGTGCTAGTGTATATTTCACTCAAAACCAAATATACTACTTTGCAATCATAAGCTTGTATAGCAATCACACCTCCACTGTATCAAGTAACGTAACACATATCAGAAGGACTTTTGGGTTTTGGGTTAAGGGTCAAGGTAGGGATATATTTCTGGATTTTTTTTATTGGCTAACACAACGAATACCAAAGCATGACAACTTTATTCACAATACCATAATAACACTGTCGGTTATTTTCGACCCATTTATTTAACACGAACATAACAATTTATTTTTTTCTTTTTCTCTTTTTTTTTCTTTTCATTTTTTCTTTATATTTTTTTTCTAATTTTTTTTTTCATTTCATTTTTTTCATAACATACTTCTAAGCATACTTGTCATTCATGGTTGGTAATCAACGGGTCAAACAAAGTGTAACAAACGAAAGGTGAAAGGCTCAACATGGTTAACTAAGGTGGGTGGATAAACAATCAACAAATAACACAATGAAGGGATCCTAATGCCTTTATCATCTATGTGCATACGCTAAAGCACAGTCTCGGCACATATCAAACCACACAAGTTCTAACACAAAGCAACATATAGCCTACACTCAACAATTGAACATTTATTGCAATTTAAACTAACATTCTAGTAGGCTCAAATATCTCACCGAACAAAAGGAAATTGGGTTGCCGACACGTAGCATGTGTAATTCCTAAAGCATGTTACCCCTAGTTAGGCATCTCTTATCAACTATTCTCTAAAAACATGTCAGAAATACTCTCCTGAAACTTAAAGGGACAACCATGACTAGGGATCTAAGTTAGCTTAATATCAGTAGGAACCCTTTAGCGATTGAAAATGTTGGTTTTCATGTAGTTCAAGCATACTTGAGAAACAAAAAATTTTTAAAATTTTTCAATTTTTTCCAATTTCAACCAATTCAAGCATTTAACATCACCAATCTTACCAACCCTCTCCCGGGTTACCGCATCCCCACACTTGGGATACATTGTCCCCAATGTATGGTGCAATTTAGAGTCTAAACTCGAGATATACCACCTAACAACCCATGAACGGCTAACACCTAGACGACTCAACACAAAGAAACCACTCCCAAGACAAAAATTTCACACCACCAAATACACGAAAACAAATAAAACACAAGATAGATAAACACATGCACCTGATCAGAAAACAAGTGAGTGTTTGTAGTGGTGTAGCTGCTGCGATCTAACCGGAACATACGCCCCTCATAGATTCTTTGAGATCTCATCAGGGATGTTGCCAAACATCCCCACACTTGATTCATTGCATCCGTGAAGATGGAACGTAGAAACCTGTCAAAACACAAACACACCAAAACGAAACCAAACCAAAATACAATACTCTACATCCTCGGGCTGCCTCCCGAGAGCGCTAAGTTTAAAGGTCTTCATCCAGACCGTACCTGATATGCGCTACGGTGGTCTCAATGCACACTTACCCAAAACATTTCCAACAAATGCCCGAAAATTTACATGCCATCTCCACAGGTTTGTAAGTATAATTGGCATGTTCAGACTGCACCTGCGGGTTTCGCTAACCCACTTCATGAGATATACACCGATGTCTTGTAGCTTCACCCTTTTCATCTTCTTTCTCGAACCCTCTTCCCCACACTTATTAATTTGAATGATTGATATGGGGAGAGGTTCGGTACACACATTCATCTCATCAGACTGCTCTGCCTCCTCATCCTCACACACCATCTGATCCACCAGTGACTCTTCATCAGATAAAGGATTCATTGGTGTGGTATTATCCTCCACAACCTCATCCTCCATGTGAGAATAATCTCTAATATCAACAGGTAATGGTGAGAGACGTTCTTCTATTTCTATCTTCATTTTTAACTTCTGACACTTGGAAACTAGGCAGCTGATTCGATCTTCATCGGAAAGGTTGGGTGCTAATAAATACTGTTCGAGTTTGGACAAACTCGCTTCCAACGTAGCAAGCTTTTTCTCCTCCTCGGTCTGATAAATATAGACACCCTCGGGCTCAGGATATTCCTCGGGATGATACTGTCGGTATCCCTGATACGGTGTTGAGATGTATGCATCCATCATTTTTTTATTCCAATACTCTGGATTTTCCAAATACACCGCGCACACATCCTCATCATAAGAAGTATGATAACGACCGCAACAGAAACATCGTCCATCCGTCCTTGGCTCATAATAAGTATCCTCGTCCCGATCCCATCCATCAGAGTAATAACCATCCTCCACCGTTGTATCATAATCATAAAAATATGGTGGAGGGGAAGGATTATCATAGCAAGGCATCGGTGGTTCTGCCAATTTCGCTCTTTCCCGTCTAAATCGGGCCTCGTGGCAACCGATACACGGGTGAAGTGGTTCCCTACACAAAATGCATCTAAGAGAGGTGCATAATATTGTAAGATCTGTCATCCTGCACAAACACAAAAACACAAGCACCACGCATAAATCTGAACAAAACAAAACAAAACAAAACTGACACTATTTTTGAATTTTTTTTTTTAAACGAAAACTTAACACTAAACACTTTGCGCACGCCTCCCCGGCAACGGCGCCATTTTGATGTCTGTCGTTAGTGACATGCAAAAACCGAAATAAACTAGTAGCTAGAGTAAGTCGGATATCGAACCAGAGGAGGATTGTGGAAAGTGTTGTAATGAAAAGTATTAATTAACTACTATAAAAAAAATAAAGCTTTGTTGTGAGTTGATTGATTATCTAAAATTACAAACTAAAAGTGAGGTTTAAATCAATAGAGAGAACAATGGTTCCTCCAGATTTCAGGTTTTGCAGTAACTTCAATTATGTGTTTAATCGAACACTTACATAGACATAAGTGGACTAACCTAATCAACTAATTGTGATAACCAAAGACTAAGTACTCCGGTTAATACATAACGGGAGGTTATCTAGTGGTTACCAATCACATTTACCAACCCTAATCCCATAGCAAATATATCCCAATTACTAGAACTCTCGGAAACTGAATGATCAAAGAATAAGGTTAAGCAAATGCAATCGATTACAATTAATTAACTAAATCACAAGTGAAAAGCATCGAATACTTAGATCACTGAGTCAAACGATTGTCACTAAACAAATAAAATCTGTTAACTTACAAAAACCCTCCATCTAGAGGAAACCACTAAGAGACTAGCCGCTCATGTCGGTTGGTTGATCTTGAAAGTCCAGATACGCGGTTGAAAGCCCTCCTGCCGTCGAAGATTCTTATGTTTATGTTGCTGACTCGTGAATAATACCTCTCACCAATTCCAAAACCCCTCCTCACGTGATTATGGCCCAACTACTCTCAAAGTTCAACTTCCTTCACATCATGCATGGGCTGCCCAAAAGAAATATAGTCCACAGGCCAAGTTCACATGCGGCCCAATAGGGAAGTCCACGTGCCCCTCTTGTCTTCAAAAGTCTGCCGCCTCTCACGTGATGTTATTAAATGGTGGCTGTATTCCATGTCTTCTGCCTCCAAAAACAGGCCCGAGCCCATGTGCACCGCCAATTCCATTGTTTCAATGTGTACGGTTGTTGGCCCACTATGATGAGATGAATTAATGTTGCTACCAAGAGTCACTAATATTGACTTTGTGAGATCCTCTCAATCTCCACGTGCACTGCTCACTTTTTAACATTAGCTTTTTATTTTCCAATATAGTAATAATCCTCAATCTCCAAAGTCTGCATGTGTGCGTGTCACTTGTGCCGTAGCCTACGCATACAGCCGTAGGTTACGATTTAAACGTTCTGTTTCTTTTTTATTTCTTAGCCATATACTATGCTTGTGATCCGTAGACTACACTTTATATTTGTTGTACCTTGATTGTCATCTCATCTCTTCATAGCTTCCATTCTACCTTCATTAATTACCAACAACTCCCTAGACTTTAATGTTTTGCGTTTCTTGCACATTCAAACTATCTTTTTGACCCGAACAAGTCCCGAATGATTTGATAAATATCGGTTATCACCCACGGTCGTTCCACTTCATCACTAAACCCTCTAACTTTACTGGTTTAGACGGTTAACCTGTAAAACCACATGAACTCGTAGTTATCACATTCGAAACATTTAGCCACCTAAAATGTAATAAAGCACAATATTTAAACACTTTAACACCCGGGTTTCACACTCTCCATCAAAAGGTATGCGCCGTTCTTCTGACAAGTGTGATTATGTGGTGGTTTCTGATACTTTGGAGGGTCTTACACCTGCAGTTACTATTCGACGACCGAAATCGGAACCGAAAGACGCTGCTGATATTCCTCCATCCAACCCAGATGATCCGATTGACTTGGAATCTAGTCCTGAGCATTTGGTGCAAAGAGGAGCGAGCAAAAGAAAACAATCTGATACTGGCACGGAGGGTCAGCCTCCTAAGAAGATTCAAAGAAAGAAGATTACCCGAAGGGGGAATCTTGATGCTTTTGTTACGGAATCTGTTCCTGGTAAGCAGCATCTTCTCTTGTTTCCTTTTTACGGGTTAGATTTTTATGGATTCTTATTCTTTCAGTAACTCCTGTTGCTCCAACCCCCATCGATGTTCAAGCTGTGACACATGAAGAACTTCCTCCTACTCCTCCGCATGCTTCTGCAACTGTTCAATCAAACGCTGCAGAAGGTGCTGATGACGATGCAGAGAAGCCTGTTGAAATTGAGAGGCCTGCTGATGCTGGCCTAGGCAAGGTGGATGATGCGAAGAATCCTTCGGCTCCTGAGGTGGTTACTCAAGACCAAGGAAGAGGTTTAACCGAAAAAATTCCTACTCCTGCTCCTTCAGATACTACACCGGAGCATATTGAGAAGACAACAGTTGAAGAACAAGACTCATCAGCCGGTGTTAGTAAGCAATCTCCTATCCGTCCAGAGGAAACTTTGGGAGATTATTATTATCGGAGCTATTCGGAGAAGGATGCTGCTGATCCTCATGCTCCTGTCTGGAATTTGAAGAAAGGAGATAATTTTGCGGACTGGCATGTGTGCCAAGATTGGTTGCAGGGGATAATTCCGCCTGGGGAGGTCAAGTTTCAAGAAAGCCGATCTTGCGATCAAGCCTGTCAGTCTTACGTTGCTGAGACCGCCTCTCATGTTTCTACCACCCATCGTATTGTTCAGGAGTGGTATAATATGCATAAGGAGCAGAAATCTTTTGAGGCGGCTCAGAAAAAATTCTCCAATGATGAGAGACGTCTGGCCCAATTGATGGCGAAACTAAAAGATGATAAAGCCAAGTTTGAGGCTGAGCGGAAGACCGAGGAGTGGTCTGTTGCTGGTTGGAAAAGAAAGGCTGAAGCTGAAGCTGCTCTTCTTTCTGAGGAGCGAAAAAACTGGAGGAAGATTTGTGAAAAGGATAATGCAGAGAAGGCAGATCTCCGTACTATTATAAATAACCTCAAAGCTGATGTTGAAAAGCTGAAGAACCAAGATGCGGAGGTTGAGAGATTGCAGAAAGAGAAAGCTGACTTGGAAGCTTTGTTGGCAGAAGCTCGTGCTCATAGGGAACGTAGCGAGCAACGGGAGGTACAAGCTTTAAGCACTCTTGCCATTAGGGATAAGGAACTAGAGGAACTTACTGCTTTGGTTTCTTACCAGGAACAACTGAAAAAGGACCTGGAGCTTGCGCGTTCTGAACATGCTGAGTCTTCCCGCTGTTTGACTGCGACCGAAGAAAAACTGGAAAATTCAGAGACGGCGCGGGTTTCAGCAGAGAGCGAGCTTGAGCCCTTAAGGAATGACATGACCTGGTTGAAGGATCGTGGGATTGCCTGTGTAAGCTCCTACCTTATATATGCATTTGCGTTGACTTTTTTCTCTCTTTCCTTTTGTGTTAACTGCTACTGATTTGTTTCATAGGTTGCTGAATCTGTGTTAAACTCTAAAGAGCTGGATAAGACTGTTGCGGATTTAGTGGTTGCTGCACGGCGGGATGGTTATGCGCAAGGTTATGCAGAATGCTCCCATCATGTGACGAGTGCGCTGAAGGTTACTTGGGATGACAGCAAGTCTGCTACTTTTGGTGTGGATACTGCGGCCGCGCTTGCTTCTATGAAGGCGGAGTTTAATAACTTACAACTCCCAGTTATGGAATTGATAGATGTAGCGCTGCAGTCGGACGATCCGGTAACGCAGCTTAAAGAAATCTTTCCTGATGAGGAAGAAATTTTAGAGTAGGGTGAAATTTGTTTCTGAACAATTTGTGTTTTTCCCCCTTTTCTTTTTGTGGGATGTATATCCTTGTTTTGTTGCGCTGTTTGCGTAAAAATTCGAAACACTGCCGTGTTTGAATCTTGTTAGGGCGTATTTGTACGCTGAAAGTAATATGTTTCTATTTGTTTGAATGCCTTTACAATTTTTTGCATGAGTACAATTGCTTTTACTTAAGTAAGGCGAATGAAGTTGGTATGAAGCTCATGCGTGGAGTTTATGGTCGTTTGTGAAGTAATCACCGACCGCGAATGGAGCTTATTTTATACTACCATAATGTTTTCGAGCTTACTAAAAGGAAATTGCATGCATTTTGTAAATACAAATGATAGAAACTTTGTAATTTTTATTCATGGATAACGCGCAGAGGCATTACAAAGTCTTAATAATTAGATGGAACTTAACTTAGTTTTGCCATCTTTGACGTTTTTTCCTGTGGGGAATTCTGCAGAGTCTCTTAGGTCTTGGCCCGTTTGTTGGAGGTTTCTTCTCCCCGGGTGATTTGCTTTATCTCCTTGCGCATATTCTGGAGTAGATGCGTAAACTCCCCATTTTTAAGGGCTTTCTCTATCTCGGTGCGCAAGGAAATGCAATTGTTTGTGGTGTGTCCCGTATCCTTATGATATTCGCAATACTGCGCTAGGTCCTAACCACGTTTACTCTTCATCGGGATTGGCGGTTTAAACTGATAAGCCTCGGTACTCGGGACTTCCGCCGGGGTCTTTGTCAGTGGGGTCCACTGCCTCTCCCTGTTTTCATGCTTGTTATCTCTCTGAGCAGAGAGTTTGTTAATTGTTGCGCGAGCATCTTCAGAGGAGCGGCTTCCAGATGACTCGCACCATGATTTCTTGAATCTTCGTTCGCCCGTTGCACTTAAATATGTGGGCCTGCTGTGTGGTGGTGGTGGTCTGTTTGTAGTAAGGTTTTTCTTTGTTTGTGCGTAAACCTTGGCCGCCGCCATTATCTTTTCCCAACTCTTGGGGAGGCCTTCTGTTCCGGACAGCACTTTGACCATATCGTCACATCTAACCGCGTACTTAAACTGAGCGCGGATTAGCTGTTCGTGGACACCACCGATCTCCAATACTTCCTTTTTATACCTGGTTATAAAATCTTCCAAATTCTCATCATCTCGACGCCATATGTTCATGACATCAGATGTATCCCGCATGGAGCGCCTTTGCTGGCTGAAGTGTGTTAAGAATTTTTGGCGCAGGTCTTTCCATGACTCGATTTGCCCCGTTGGTAGATTATCAAACCAGATTCGCGCTGGCCCCGTTAATGTTTGAACAAACAAATGACACCAAAGCGGAAGAGTCCAACCGCCGACCAATCCTGCGCTGGTGAAGACCCTCAAATGATCGTCGGGATCAGTTAACCCATTGAATTTGCCGACGTTAGATGGTAATTTTGCCCTTTCTAACGGAGCCAGAGCTATTTCCAGTATAAACTTCGAGTTCTCCGCTGCTTCTGCAGGACGGTAGACTAGGTCGTAATTATGTTCTGCCTCAGGGTTGTACACCGCTCGAGGCCTGGATTTGTTAGAGTTTGGGTGCAGCCTGTTGAATACGCTGGTGTTTGCGCTCAAACGATACGTTTGGTCAGATTCATCGGTGTGGGCATCCCAAGGAGAGCCCAACCTATCATGAACTGATTGCCTTTGACGAGGCTGTGACTCATGGTGTTGTCTCTGATAGCTGTTCGTTCCATCATTCGTTGATTCTTCTCGTTGAGAAGCATGAGCTCTAGATCCCGGCCATCGTGATTGTGTTACGGGAGCGGTTTGAGCACACAATTGTGTATACACTGCATTTAATGCTCCTTGTGACCGGACATACCATGATATCGGGGTTTCCCCCGGTGGTAGAATTGATTGGGCGGGATTTATGGGAAATATCCCTGGAGTAACAGGGTTATTTGCTCCATTAGATTGAACCTCATTATCGTCTGAGGCCTCTTCCACCATCCCTTCGACTGGTAAATTGTTTCTGACATTTGGTCGAGGACCGGATCGTCGGTGAGAAGATGAATTTTCTGCCATATGGAAAAACAGAAAAATGAGATGAACTGAACCGAAACGAGATAGGAACTAGAAAAACTGAGAAAACGGTGGGCGCCAATGAAGAAACACTAGATAAATGGTCGGAACCGAGATATCTAGGGGGTTTGAATCCGCATAAAAGGTTAGTTCTCTCTCTATTGGTTCAGTGATTTGCCGAGCTCCTTCTCCGGTGATTCTGCAAAACAGAGCACCGTTAGCCTCGTCAAGGGGAGAAAAGGGTTCTCTCCTTGACCCGACTCCGGTGTGAGAATAAGTATTTGTATGGAGAAGGTAAAGGTAAGTGAGTAGTGAGATTGGATCTGAATTTTTACCTGAAGAATTCTCCTATTTATAACCGAGAGTTTGGGAGGGAAAATCTGTTATTGAAAAGATAACGGAAGATGCTAACACCTTAGCGGTTATCTTTCCTTCCGTTAAGTCTTTTTACTCTTTGTTAAGTTGCTTTGATCCGACGTAAGTGCACACGGATCACGACTTGATCTACGGTTGGGGAATTGCCACGTGGAAAGTGGTTTGAGTGGAGATCATTCTCCAATTACATGCTATCGTTGTGATTTCAGGAATGTTTGTGATGATGACACGTGTCCAGACGGTTATAACCGTCTGGGTGGTGCACGATTGTATTTCTTCTAGAAGATTACTGCTGTAATCTGGTGTGACACCTCTTAGTGTGTACACAGCTGAACAAATCCCAGTCTGGGTAAAATAATATCCAAGTCTGGATATTTGGGTGGACATTTCGGTCTCAGGGTTTTGACCCTTTTAAATGGAAGGTGGCGCAAGGGTTCAGTTTTCCCTTTGGGCGCGCGACTATTGTTCGTCAGTTTCTTTCTTCCTTCTGCAAGACCAATGTGCGGCCGCGCAAGGTTAGAAAGGTCGGTTTGGTGGTATGGTCCCATATCTTTTTGTGGGTTTTTTGGGACCTTACCCCTTCAAAACATATATGTCGCTTTTGTGTTAATACTTGCTTTATTATTTGTTAATACTTGTTGTGTTATTCCATTCTTATGTGCTATCCTTGAAATGTCTTTTACGTGTTATTTTCGTGAGATGCTTATTGTGTTTATACTTGTTATTATTATTTTGAACATTCGTCTTTTACTCGTTTATACTAAAATCGAAACTACTCGTAATACACAAACGAGACGACTTCACCAAAATAGGCGTGAAACCCACAATTTGGTGAACAACTCTCAATCCATCTACTTTTCCTTTTTACATGAAATTCACCATCAAGTTAGGAGTGGGATTCTCACCTTGATGGAGAAATTCAAATTTCAAATTCTAGTGGACCCTCGCCAAAGTGTTGAAATTAGATTTTGACCCGACGAGTACCAACCACACCTAGGATACGAAATTGCCAAGTTAGGGGTGAAACCCGCACCTTGTCGACTAGTTCCGTTCCTTGATTTTTTTTCATAAATCTCGCCAAGTCTCGAAATTTCGATTGATTTGGGACATGTAGTAACCGGAAGGGTAGATACCGTTAACTGACTTGTCGGCGAGAGTATTCCACCTATTAGGCCAAAGCATGCTCATCGAATTCGAAAGACTTTTCGACCACTTTGGTTAGTCAAAGTTCCGTTTTGGAACCATCCAAATTTTAATCAAACATGTGTTTCTATTATCTATCTTATACGATGCAATCTTTCAAATTCAAATTTACTTTCGATATTTTCTTCTCACACAAACAACATATTAAATCATTTCAAACATTTTAACATATGCATGATTTCATAAAATTTTATTTATATTTCTTATAAAAACAAATGGAGACATATCATCAAGATAGGAGTGAGTTCCTTACTTTGACGATTAACTCCACTCCCTCTTTCTTAAAACGACCTCACCAACGAGTTAGGGGTGATTTCCTTACCTAGGTGATCGTTACCAAAAATTTTCCTTCAAAATATCTTATTATGCAAACCCGGTCATGTTTTATATCTAAATCGTTTATCATTATTCAAAATACCTACTTATACGGATTTCAAAATACATTGTTTTATCAAGCGTACTTCTTATTCTACAATCTATTTTTACTCAACTCATATACAGAAGACTCTTAATCATGTCTTAAAACGTTTTATTACCCAAATTTCAAAACCATAAGAGATGCTACCTACCAATTTAATCGGTCTAATGAATCTCTTGCCCATGAACTTCATATTCGACTTAATCACTAAAACACACACTCATGTTATATCACCATACTAAAGACTTTCATTCCCAATCGGAATTCAAACCAACTTTCTCATATACTTATAAGATCTTATGGATATTATATGATCACTTTACCAACGACGCTTTTCAACATCAACAAATCATTTGTTAAAATTTAAAAAAAAGAGAAATATATATATATATATATATATATATATATAAGTCCTTTTGCTAAATTTCTTTCCTAAGGATCGACGTTTTCACAAGAACCTTCAAAATTCAAAATTTCTTGTTTTGATGCAAATGAAACAAACCCGTTATTTTCTAAAACCTTTTTCTACACCGTTTAATTCGTCGTTCAAATTTCAAAACACGTGGGCTAGAAGACTTCATGGGGACCGACAATCTTCAACATACGTAAACTCTTTTAAAACAAAAGCAGCATTTCATTCATTACAAAATACGTTATGCATAACCAATTAGTACTTTATGATCCTTTACATTACAAACTATATTCTACCTTCCAAATCAACTCAATCTATTTTGATTCGATAAACTCAACATTTCCCTTAAACAACTATGCATGTAAATCATCGTACACGTCTTAGTCAATACCTCACTACGCTTTCGTTTATATCATACGTTTTACATACTCAAATTTCTCAAACGTTTTATATGCGTAACTTCGTTACATTTCAACAATGCTATGTACGTAATCTTTATTGTTCATACTCATGACAACACGTTTTATGCTTATACTTATACTACTCATACGTTTTATGTCTATACTCATACTTACGTGGATAATCATACTTAAACTTTTATTTATGCTCATACTTTCCTTCATACTCACGACTCATACATTCGTACCCGTACGCGAGCGTAATCCGAGGGATTCGCTTACGTGGGTCCCATACATACTTAAGCATGGACTTGCTTGTATACTACATTCTCATACGTAAACGTTTTTATATTTTTAAATTATGTATACCCTAATTCATACACAACTAATACAAGTTATGCGGATCATGCGACGATCAAATAATTGCGGGTGCACACGGGATTATAGTGATAGGCGCATGAGAATCATAGAGTGTACTACTGTGTATGGTAAGACACGGGACGTAACATGACACGAATAACAAAATGGATGTAACATGGTCAAAACATGGTGGATACGCCGTTGGAACTTCCTATATATAAGTGTTTTCATCATGTTACCAAACTTTCGTAAAACGTGCCATGAGAAATTCGGTGTTTTGCAGACCTTTTTGACCTGATACAAACTTTAACAACTCACAAATGCATTGCTAAGCGCGCGATATCCGATTATCCACGACGAGACCTCATCCCTAACGCAACGTTTTTGTTTGTCCAATACATATACCCTTCTCATACTTGCATTCGTTTATTAGATCAACTATTCCCTCTCCTACCTTCGTTATTCCCTATTATCCGTTATCCTTCATACAAACCTCGTTACAAACAAATCTGTTTACACGTGCGAAGTCTAAAAGTACTTTTGGTTAAAAACTATCTTTCTATTCTTCATTTATGTGCAAACATACTTAATTGGCCGTTACCTCCAAAATCGTTTTACTTAAAATACCTAATGTTCTCGTTCCTCGCTAACGAATAATTTCTTACAAACGAGTGATTTATTATCCTTCTTTGAAATCAACAAAATTCTTCTTACAAAAGACAGCGCGGCCACACTTTTTCATCGAAATGCTTACCGGTTCATACGAAAGTTTTACTCTTTGGATATCATATTTTAAAGTTATCTCTTCATTTTTTTAGTTTTTCAAACTTGTTTAAACTCGTTTGCCTATACACACAAATGCACGTTTTATTTATGACTAATGCCTTAAATCGTTTTAGTCAAACAACCTCTTTTTATTAACTAAACTTTTCGTTCCTCAAAACTTCATACTTTTCCATAGGTCTCCAAACTTCCAAGACTCGATTTCAGACGATCATTCTTTAGCCAAATCCTTTATTAAGTCTTCCTCTTGAACAAATTTCTGGACGAAATTTCCTAAAGGAGGGGAGACTGTAACGCTCCACTCTTTCCGTATTTCTATCTTTTTAGAAAAATTCATATTCGCCTTCTATTTTTAGAATCACCGTCAAAATCAGATCGAAAAATGGATTTAAAACAGCAAATGACACATTTTACGCATTTTAACGAAACGACGAACGGACGCGACAAATATCAAATATCAACATCTTTTGAACCTAAAATTATATTTTACGACATTACACGACGCTCGGTAACGAAAACGGGACTTAGAAATGTGATCGGGCCGCAAAACAGACTGGATACGCAAAAAATGGGCCTTGGGCCCAAACCCTCAAGCCCTAAGTATAAATAGGGTACCCAAACCCTAAATTTCGAAACCAATCAGCCGCCCCCCTTTTCTCTCCCGATTCCGGTGACCGGAGCCAAATTCCGGCGACTCCGGTGTCAGTCGTTTCCGGCTACACACCTGCAAACACCTCTCCCCTATCCTTCTCCCTCGTTCACATCCCCTTTCACCCCCTGGTTCAGTTGAAAGGCTGGCCACCACCGTGGTGGTGGCGGCGTACGGTGGCGAGGCTGCGGAACAGAGAGAGAGAGATAGAGACATGAGAGCGAGAGATTGGAGCTCAGAAAGACGGCAGAACCGTATTCCCGACGGCTGAAACGACCGGCGACGACGTCGGTGATGGTGGTGGTCGTTTCAGTTATGTACAGACTCGGGTTTCCAATTTGGGTTTTTCCGGCGACGTTGGTTGTGGTGGTGACTCCAGCTAGGTGACGGTAGGTCACGGACAACGGGCGAACGAAGCTGCCAAGCTGCGGCAGCCGACGGCAGCGGTGGCGGGTCTCGACGAAGCATGGCGGCAGATGTGGGTTTGTTATATCCGACGAGTCGAGTTCACCTGTAAGTCTCTCTCTCCCACTGTTTCTTACTTTCAGTTGGTGATGATGGATTCCGTTGCAGAGGATTGAAGGTGATTATGTTTTCGTTGTTGCTCATGATGTTCGGTTCAGAGATAAGTGATGTTCGGAGTATGTTTGGATTCGAGTTCTAGTTCGGGTTTGCTTCGAGGTCATGACCTGTTCGGTTTTCGAGTCAGCGGGTCAAATTCGGGTCGGTCAACGCTGTCAATCGGTCGGTTCGGATCAACAACTTCGGGTCGGGTCAGCGGCTCAGTCAACGGATTAGCTCAGTTTATTTCGGGTTCGTGGTCTCAGTTTCATTTTGGCCAACAGTAGTCAACCGGTCAACTAACGGGTCAATGACTTGTTCGAGATTTGGTACAATTTAAACAACGCTCATTTTGTCTTTTTTTTGTATATATGTTACTTTAAACGTCGAGTCGATACAAGTAGTACATTTTTGTATTTTAACGAGAATTCTTATATATTGTTCACATAATTTGGTTATAAATGTATGTCGTAAATTGGAAAATTGTTGAATTTTGACAAATTAAATCGACAACTCGTGTTGTCGGGATCATCCAAAACAGAGGAGGCTCTGCCCGTTTTTTTCGTAAAAATCTAAAACACGATACCTAATTATATTCTAAAAACGAAACTTATCGAAGTTCAAGTGCTTTTATAAAGTAAATATAAGCGGGTATTTATATTTTGATAACACATCAATAATACCCTTGATGGATATTAATTTAGAATTATTACCTAAACTATGTAAGATATATATAAATATATATATATCTCCAAGATATACTCTAATTTCAATTCAAATTCCCCATCATAATTCTGATCACTCATGCACCTTCGTTTGCGCATATAGGGTGACCTCGGTGTTCCATCTTCCTAATCTCACACACTCGTCAACAATTGGATAATCGGAAGACTTAGCAATTCTGTGAGTACACTTGACCATTTTTCCCTTTTAAATACACTTTGGGTGCAACATGTTTTACTTGTTAAACCGTACAATTCACAAACATGTTTTTATTCATTCAATCCGTATACATTCCTTGTTATGCTTAGGTTCATGCTAGAATAGATACTACTTGTTAACTCGGCTTAAACAATTATAGCGCTATAGGAGTAGCACACCACCCGACGGGGTTTTGTTAAGTCTTTATTCTATAACGGTCTCGTTGCTTTTATGACGAGGGATGCTAAATACTAGTGGACACTAGAGTTGACGTATTGTTATGCATGATAGTTTGACCTTGTATACAAAATTACTATGTTGGATTGTAAATACTTTTTACACATATGGCAGGAGTCTAAAACTAGTGTACTCGCCAATACCTTTGTATTGAACTATGCTTTTAAAACATGTTGCAGGATTAGCGATGATGTTGGTGATGCATGGAATCTAGTAGGATGCTTAGATACACACTTTAAATTTTGTACTCATATTGTATTGTATTTCATTATTCATGTTGTTGTATTTGCTTCGTATCCTTGTAATTGATTCTTTAGAAATGGAATGAAAATTTTTATTTAAATACTTGTCACAATTATTAGTATTTTGATGTCTCGAGCAATCTATTTTGTCTCACTCTGATGTTTCCGTCATCGGTTGGGGTGTGACAATGCAAGACCAAGAAACTGAAAGATGTTGCTTATTATGAGAAGAAGCTGGAAGAAGCTAAGAAGCTGCAGCAAGTCAGTTTAATTGCAGGGACAAATACATGGCTATCTGATGACTCTTCTGATGAAGAAGAAGAAGAAGAAGAAGAAGAAGAAATGGCTAACTTCTGCCTTATGGCACTTTCTGATGACCAACCAGAAACTTCAGGACAGAAGGTAAATTTAGACAATCTTGACCTTGAACACAAGCTAAACAAGCTCATGTCAGATTTTCTAAATCTGCAAGATAAGCAGAAATTAGATAGTAAAAAATCTGAAGAGTTGCAAAGGACCATGAATAAAATTATACTTGAAAACCAATTACTAATAGAAGAAAGTTTAGATCACAGAGCTAAAATTGAGTTCTATGAAAACGAAAGAAAAGATCTTTACAAAAAAATTAATGATAAAGAAATTAATGTAAGAGGTTTTCAACAAGCTAAAGAATTCATAAACTTCATTGAGTCCACACCAAAGAACAAAGGAGAGGGTTTGGGATATGTGAAAACAAGAGAAAATAAACCCATTGTCTTTGTAAAAGCAACCCATCAAATTTCTGATAAATCTTCATCAGAATCTGATTCTGAATCTTGCAAATCAACCTGTTCTGAATACTCTTTTAAAAACCCCAACTTTAAAGCAAAAATAAGTGAATGCAAACAAAAATCTTTAAAAACTCCAAAAGCAGTTCATTCATCTTTTCAAAATTATCCATTCATTCCATCACAAGAAAAAATATTAGAAAATTCTGATAAAGAATCTTGTATGTGTGTTGAAATACTGAAGCTTGTTCAACACCATCTCCAAAAGAAAAATGAAAAATCTGTTTATGGCTCAACATATAACAGATATTCTGATGAAAGGCCATCAAGAGAAAATAATCTAATTAAAATCTCATCAGAAAGAGTACCCAAGCAAGTCTTGGTACCAAAAACCCTCTAATTTTTCCATTTCAGGACCATCATGTGCAGCAGATCTGGTACTGCGATTCAGGAAGCTCCAAGCACATGACTGGGGACAGGTGCTTACTCAGCAACTTTGTTTCAAAGCTAGGTAAAATGGTAAATTTTGGAAATGGAGTAAAAGGGAGGATCATGGGATATGGCTGCATAAGATATGGATGTTTGACCATAGAGAAAGTAGCCTATGTTGAAGGCTTAAAGTACAGTCTGCTAAATTTTGGTCAATTCTGTGATAGAGGTCTTTCAAATAACCTTATTACCAGAAAAATGCTTAACAATTTGTTTCAATGATAATAAAAAAAGGGATTATAAATCTGATAAAGCACTAGAAAATCTGATAGATTATCAGAAAATCTGATGTATCATTAGAAAATCTGATATATCATCAAAATATCTGATAAATCATCAGAAATTCTGGTAACTCATCAGAAAATAAGTTGAAAAATCAGAATCATTGTTGATTATTAGAATGAATTCATGCATGACATCATCCTTATTTATATCTCATATCTGCATATTCATAAACTGTAGTGTTTACATCTAGTTTTCTTTATTTTTTTGCATTTTATTTTCCTTCTTAGTGCTGATAACGTCATGTGACAGAAAAATGTTCTGGGGACTCGTTAATAGTTGTAAAGCTTTTTCTCTCCTTCATTAAATACACCTCATCAATATTAAGGAGATTGAAGTGATATATTGGTAGGTAATCATGATATATTATCAGAAAATTGCCGCCTAAATCATTTAATGCAGGAGAGTTTATCTCAGTTATTCCTTGTGCCATCTGATATAAAATTAATAACAAAGATTGCGGTGAGCAAAATCTATAAGTAGGTAGATGTCATTTATAGGAAACTTCAAGTTTACTATAAATGATCACCACCTTGAGCTGAAACTGTCATCATCACACAAGAAAAACCCTACAAATTACAACTTCATCTTCTTCTTCATCTCACAATTTCTCACACTCACAAAAATGCTTACCATCAAAGCTGATCATTTTCCACTACTTTATCATCCCTATCATAATCTCAGACTGAGCACCAACCTTGAGAGTCCTCAATGGGAAGGATGCCAAACCGTGCTGAATCTGATCATGGGAAGTAGCTTGAAATATGCCCTCACAGCCAACATAATGGTCTACCCAAACATTCTTCAAATGTTCTGGCAAAATGAAACATTGTCAAAATATGACGGTAGAGATCAGATGATTATCGAAAGTGTGGTGCTAAACCAAAGAGTTCGGGTAACTGAAGGTATCATCAGCACGGTTCTACAACTCAATGATGATAATGAAGTGTTGATGTTTACAAAGGCAGAAATAGATGAGACACTGGAGCAGATAGGTTACAATCCTGTAAACTCACTATGAGCAATCACCAAAAATGGCTTCATAAAGCCATGGCAGTATCTGATCACACAAATGGGTGCATGCTTCTTAAAGAAGATCATCAATCATCATGAAGCATCCCAAAGGTTGATGGAGCCTATACGAGCACTCATACTGGAAACACCTTACAATTTCTCATATTACTTGATAAAAGATTTTGCAAGTAATATGTAGTCTAGCAGACCATTCTTGATTTATCCTCGTTTTCTGATGAGGATAATCACGAGTCAGCTGGGCTTTGGAGGTGTTCCTGTAGGTTATCTCAGAGCAGAGATGAGACTTCAGCAAAACATGAATCTCAACATGCTCACACCTACTAATCAGCATATTGGTTTGGTGACTGATCTATGGTTGCTCCTTGAGATGGATCATGGTGAAGGAATGGACCTTGAATAGGTCATCTTTGTTTAAACTTAGTTTGTGTAGATATTCTCCATGTTAATATGTTAATATAGTATGTTTCTTATATTGCTTTGTTGTCTGGCTCATGGCTTGGGAAAAGAAAATGGGTGAAGAAAAATGAGAAATATGATCATCATAAAACAAAAAAAAACATTTGATACAAACCCCTGAGTTTCCGATGACATGAGACAAAATCTGGTAACATAAACTTAAAAATGCCTCTCTAAATTTTTTTTCTGTTAAAAACTACAAAATGATGAAAAATTTTAGAACATATCAGAAAAGTTAAGAGACTTGGATGCCACCAGAGAATCATATGTAAGTCTTCTGATCTTATCTCATTCCCTCTCATCTAAAGAAAGGGTACCATTACACCTCTAAATCAATCAAAAGAGAAACTTAAAAATCTGTTGAAGAGGGTCACAAGTTTAGGGGGAATCTCAATTGAGAAATTCTGTTGAGAACTGTTGACTTCTGTTAACCACATCTAAAAGGTCAACAAAAGTCAAAACAACAGGAAATACATGATCTTAACAGAATTTATGATTGAGTTTTTGATGACTTCATCAGAATGGAACTTTGACTTATAAGGAAGAAAGGAGGTTGAGAAGAAAGCTAATTGGACCTTTGACAAAATGGGGTCCACAAAGATGAAAAGGTGTCATATAACCGATAGATTTATCCAATCAAAATTCAGTTTAAAGTTTTTGTGAAGGAATGATTGAAGAAACTACAAGTTGAAAGAACAAAACCACGCTTACACGATCAACCGTCATTAAATGTCTTGATATCCACGATCCAATCGTTACATTCTGAACCAAAATTCACATCACGGTCTAACGGTAATAAAGACAATTAATGATCTTTTAACCGCCATTACATGGCATGTTCCATATCCCTCAACTCCATAAACCCACAATTCTCAGCTAAAACCCTCACTATATAACTCACACTTAGCAGAAATTCAAAAATCACTCACCTTCTTCACAAGAACTTCAAACCGCAATATCCCCTGTTCTTCATTCAAAATCCAAAAATCGCTAAAATTCGAACCCTAATTCACAAAATTCAACAATGGCAGAAGTAAACCTCAACATCCCAATTGTTCAACATGATGTACCTTTTGTTGAAGACACAGAATTCCTACCAATGAAAGAAAATAATCTGCTGATGAATATAGAGCATTCGGAATATGATGTAAGATGTCAACTTCTGGTAGAATATCTTATGAAATGTCCAATCTCATGAGCACTAACAAAAGGAAGAGAAGTACCAGAAAAGTTACTACAGCAATTTATCCACACTTTCACTGAAGATGAAGAAAATCAGGTCTCTGCTCATGTATGGGGAAATGTTTCTGTAACATTAACTCCTGCAAGGGTAAGAGAATGGCTTGAACTTCCAGTTCTTGAAAATTACATTGAAGCACCAAGCAAAGAAGAGTTGCTAAACTTTATCATTGAGCTTGGTTACAAGAAAAAGAATATCAACAAAATTGGAGCAGTAAGGAGAAATGAAATGCCAGCCATCTGGAAAGTAATGATGGAAGTATTAAACAAATGCCTCACATCAAAGATAGGAGGAGCTGATCAAGTCAGTCAAGCTATTCTGACAATCATGTATGGACTCATAACTGGGTTTAAACTTGATTATGGAACAGAAATCTTTAACCTACTCAAAAGATCAATCCTTACCAGAAATGGAAGAATAACCTCACACTTGCCCTATCCAAGGTTAATTTCAATCTTTATTTCTGAAACATTTGCTGAAAGGAACATAGAAATGCCAATTTTGGAAGATATCTGGAGTTCAAATACCATGAAAGCCTGGAGTTCCACTCATGGATGGGAATCAGACAAAGATATCCCTGAGTTACCAAAAAGCATGCTGTGCCTCATTGCACCAGATTCACAATACAGATTACAACATGAAGAACTTCTTGCCAAATCAGACACTCCAATAGAAGAACCTAGCAAAGAAGTTGTTAACTGTTCTTCATCACCAGAAGAAGAAGAAGTTGAAAAGTCCTGGTCATCAGAAAATGAGGCTGCAGGATGAGAAGGAGTTCTGAAGATAACTAACTCACCAGAAAACAAGACAGAACATGCTGAGAGCCAACATATTCATGAAGGTAGAATTCATCATGAGTTTGATATTCATCAAGAGAAAGAACATTAACACTATGCAGAATCTCATACTGCTGGAGGAACTCATGAAGATACTGAAGGTCAACATTCTGAAGAAACTCACTTTGCTGGTACAACAAATGAAGCCACTAAAGTTATACATCATGATGAGTCTCAGTTTGTGGTACATCTCTTTTAAACACAGTTTTAATTGATACTCATTCAAAAGAAACAAACTCAGAAGGTTCAATTAATGTTTCTTACAAGTTAGAATATAGAAAAACTGATGTTGATGAAGAGGTTACTAGTTCCATTCATCTCAATTCTAAATCAGAAAATGAGGAAGAGGATGAGATCCCAACAAATAGAGATCAGGTAACTGATCAAGTAAATCTGGCAAAAGGTAATCTGTTTACCTCAAAAACTTATGGAGAATCATACATTGATATGATTCAAGGACATAAGGAAATCCAGGATAAGAATGTGTTTTTCACCTCTGGTGGAGATGATTCTGGTACACATAAGGTTGCATCAAAATCTGGTAAAGCCAAAAGTGACCCTATCATTTCCAAAACAGCAGCAGATGTGTTTGCAGCTAGAATGTTAGGAGGAACATCTGTTGTTCCAAATATCCCTAAAACACCCATGAACCAAGAAAATTTGGAAACTGTGCTGGAAAATGTTTACAAAGCCTGCAAAAGAAATCCAGTAGAAGAAAAGCTTGATTTGTTGCTGTCAGAAATACAAGATCAAAGGGCAGACATAAAGACTTTATCAGAATTAGTGGAGGTGATAAAGACACAAACCGAAAGAAACACTGAAGCACTAAAGTCTCTTCAAAAGTTGAAAGAAAAAGCACCAGAAACCAACATCTCTGCATCAGAAGTTCAGAAGATTCTCACAGAAATAGAAAAGATCAAGACACAAGTTGCAAATGTTGTGGAATCAAGACAATCAAGCAGTGCAAACAGAGTTTTGGAGGAAGTCACCATCCTAAGGGCAAGCAACAACAGTATCACAGATGCCCTTGAGAAGCTGTCAAAAGAATGGGCTGCAATACAGATGAAAGCTCAAACTGAATTTACCAAAGTTCAGACAAGCATAGCCAACAACTCAAATCAGGTAAGAGAGGTGCAACAACTGGTGAAGAAAATGCAATTCAACATTGCAAGATTGGCCAAAGTGGATCCCAAAGAAATCATGAAAGAAATTCCTGCTGAAAGTTCACACCAAGAAGTTCCAAAGTCAACCCCACAGCAATCATCAACTACACCAATCACCAAAGCTGGAACCACAATGATGGGTCCACCTCCAAATGTCTCAAAAGATGAATGCTGAAAAGGTTAGCAACTTCAAAACCTCAAGTTGTTACAAATTTGAAACTTATAACTTCTCAAACCGTCCCAAAACCAACGTCTTTTGATGACACTGCCATGAGTAAATTGATGAATCTGCAAACAATGAATGAATGGGAACAAGAAGCTGATTCAAGAAAACCACAGATTGTTAAAAGAAAAATCTCTGAAACTCAGTCTATCATGGTTCAAGAGATTGATAGGGGTATAATGATATTCCCTGAATACAATCTGGTGAAATACTATTGGACAAAAGATGATGTGCCAGCAAGGCCACCAACTCCTGTCAGAATGGCCATAAGGGAAGAGAAGTTAAAGAGAGGTCCAGGAAGCATTCATTACACCAACAAGAATCCTAGTAAAAAGAATCTTAAAAGTGGATGAAGTAAAGGTTGGAACTGATGGTGCTGGTGGAACCTATATGTATAACAGATACACACTTCTAAGAGAAAATGGGGAAGAAGAGAAAGTAACTGATGAAGAAATTTCTGATAAATTACATCCTTTAGACATTTTGTTCATGAAGGATCATTATGAAAAAGAAAAGAAAAACAACAAAGAAGTCAGAAGAGCATTAAAGGGCATATCAAAGGCTGGAATACAGCTATTTGAAAGAATGGATTTTTCATACTTTGATTTATGCATCAACTATGACTATGTGCACAACAAAAAGGTCTATATTAGTGCACCAAAGATAAAAGTTCCCTCAGAGATATTGGAAGATGCAAGATCTGGAGACATCATTGAACTACCAAGTAAAAATGAAAGACATAACTATGGTGTAATCTTCAGAGATATTGAAAGAAACAAAGCTCTGTTCTGAAGTGTTGATATCTGCAAGTACTCAAATCAAACTCTGAAGTTTATCATGAAAAGTATGAACAGGAGACAAGAACAACTTCAGAAGACGGGAATGAACTTGGAGGGTCATAGAAAAGAAATTGAACAAATGATTGAAGAATGGATTCAAGCAAGAACCTGGTATAAAGACATGTATGACATCTGCAACAAGTATATCTCTTACAAAAAGCAATTAAAAAAAGGAGATGTGCACAAGAAATTGAAGCTGACTTGAAGAACATGTTTTTTTAGTTCTCATTTTTATATGTAATTTGTTTTTCAGAACATCAGTAACTGGCTTGATTTGCAAATGTTGAGTTTCCACTATTTGGAAATTTTCTGTTCATGAGATAGTTCATTTTCTTACAATACTTAGGGGGAAACTGTTAGGAAAATTTATTTGTAAGTATTGAAGAAAATTAGAATCAACTTGATCTATGAAGAAGACAACAGTCCTGAAGATCACAACAAGAAGAAGAAGATCGGATAGAACAACTGAAATGAACATCTACTTCAAAGAATCACAAGTTGATCAAGAGCTGAAAAAGATTATCAGAGAAGGTCATTTCTGATGGATCTGATGATATTTCTGATGAAATATCATCAGTTTCTGACGATTCTGATCATCAGATTTTCTGATGATTTGTTCACCAAAATTTCTGATGAAGTGGTTTATCAGAAATTCTGATGAATACCTCACTTTTCTAAAAAATCAGCTCTATCCTGCCACAATAACCGAAGCAACTTGACATTATTGGATATCATGATTACAAAGGCAACTTGAATGTTGGATACAATGAATATGTCAAATAGCTACTTTATGCAGGACTTTTACATGAATAAACAAATGTTTATTCATGTATTCAACCTTCTATAAATAGAAGGCTCACCAAGCAGAGGACAATGAGTTAAGCTTAGCATTCAATACATACTACAAACTCCATTGTCCTTTCACCCTCAGAATTCAAGTATTCATTTGTAATAGATAATAATCTTACAATGACCTTGTAAACCATTTTGTTTCAAAGTGATATAAACTTGATAATTCTGTAGGTCTTGTTTCTTGAAAGTCTGATTTCCATCTCCGCACACTTTTTCACATCTACTGAAATCACTTGCCATATTACGTGAAAAGAAGTTTTTAACTCCAAACTGGGACCAACAAATAAGACAAAAATAGATTTAATGAATTAATAATAAAATGAAAAAGATAAAAAGTTTAGATTGGAAAAGACAAAATTGCCCCTCATGTGAGTGGCACGTGACTGTCTTTTAATGTTGGAAATGGATGTCGTTTGGGACAGGGAGTAAAATGAAGATAAGTTACATAGACCAGGGAGTAAAATGATTATTTTTAAAAGATTGCGGTAAAACCATTAAAATGACCAAACCACAAGGAGCAAAACGAAGTTTACTCTTTGTTATGAGACAAATATTCATTTTTAAAAGCTTTCTAGTAAAAACAGTTAGTGGTTTTATTGAAAAACATAGTTTCGTTTTTCTTATGAAGACCAAATTGTCAGCCAGAGATAATTTTTCGTATACAAATGTAGGGATTGGTTCCGGTGCAAACCATATTTATCCTACAAACTGTAAGAACAGATCCTAGCACTTAAAAAAAGTTAAATTAGCACATACCAAAACAATACATACATAAAAGTAGCACTTTTCAATTATATTAGCACATGAAAATTAATCAAGATAATTGATTTTAGCACATATTTAAATGATATCAGCACTTTTCTTAATCAGCACATTGAAAACAAAAAGAAGATCCAAATAAAGAATTAATTGTTTCTTAGCATATTTATAGGGAATTCAAAATAATTGATATTATTTAGGATATTATTTTATCATTTCTCTAAAATTGGATGGATGTCACGTGACACTTTTTAAATGGTTCTTACAGTTTGTCTGTGAAATGTGGTTTGTATTTGATCCTACTCCTATATAAACAACACTGCTTTTTTGTATACAACTGTAAACAACACATATGCATACGTATCGACATTGACGCTACATAAATCAGCTTGTCAGAGGAAAAACATTTCTACATAAAAAAGCTTTTAGAGTATCTTGAATAGATTTTCTAAAAAACATTATCACGTAATCACCAATCACCTGTCTGAATTACCTCTCACAATGAAAAAAATGACAGCTATAACCGCCCTCTCCCTCTCTCCCCGAATAGATTTTCTTAAAAACGGCATCATGTAATCACTTGTACGAATTACCTCACAGTAAAAAAAATGACAGCTAAAAATGCCACCTCCCTCTTACCCCTCTATATCATGCCCAATCTCCTCTCACTTCAGCTTAAATACACTCAAAAACATTGAATGAAAAATATAATTCTTTTGATCTCCAATTTAATAACTTTGTTGCATCTGTTGTTAGAGTATTCACTACCTATCCACTATCTCTATCTCTATAATTACACTAAAAATCACTATTTTTCTCTTTTTTTAATTAAATGACACTTTTTATACCTTTATCATTAACTTTTTTTCTCCTCCACTCACAAACCCTCATAAGACCTTCTGTAGTGGAAGGTGATATAGCGCCAAGGCCAACCATAGCACCGTATGGCACCTGCAAACACCGCCTCGGGGGGCACTATTGTGACAACCGTCAAAAAATCCAGGTATCCGTACAATTAATTTATCTTGATTAGTGCTTAATGACTGTGCTGAATTACAATTAACCGCTTTCTGATTACTGCATCACACTTACATGTGCATCACATATTGCATAATGTCACATCATTATTACATAACAAACCTTATTGACAAGGATGATGCACAAAGCACAGTTAGCACAGTTAGCGGATAACTCAGAAAAATGCTGACGAAGTTCAGTACATAGACAGACAATGTTTTGAGACCCAGTATGGGCCAGAGACTAAGTATTACACTAGAATAGAGTGTAGGGAAGTAAGGACCACAAAACTGCATTCCTAAGTGATAGTTTGAGTGCCGGAAAGTGCCTAAAACTCACCCAAAGTGCTGAATTCAGCATAATTCAGCAAAAATCAGCATTTTAACAAGCTAGTATCATGCCAAAAATATGACTAAATGGTCCTGAATGCTTTCCTAAGTGTCGGGAATTAAAAGTGTCACAAAAGGGTACATAAAGAACACAAAACGGTATAGTTTAGCACTTTAACGAACCAGTATCTAACAGAACAACCGGACACTACCCGAAACATCAAAATTACACTAGAAGCATTGTTTTAATGTTTCCAAGCTAGTTATATGCCCCGAACACCCTAACATATCCTATAAACACATAATATGCATAACACCCAAACTAAACCATTAGATTCTAACTAATATCCCTAACTACCAATTTCATCCCAACCAAGACCCCCCCCCCTTATGTGGATGGTTACAAGGGTGTGGCCCACCCTTGATTTCTTTGAATTGTTTAATAGATTGTGTGATGTGTGCAAAATGCAACATATAAATTACATCAATTGTGGCATAAAACTAACCCTTTTTTAGTACTAATGTTGGAAAAAGTGTGTTTTTGTCTTCCTTTTGTATTTTCAGGATTAAATGAGCTCAAATGAACAAAAGAAGCAAAAGGCAGCTAAATCTAACATAAATACAAGAAAAGAAATAAACGTGGCATGCCCGACCCCCCGACAGCATCTTCCCAAGCAAAAATAAGAGAACAGAAGGCTGAACACGCCCCATGCTTAGTGAGCATGGGGGCGTGCCCAAGTGTCTGCAGAAAAGACAAATTTGTAGAAGCTTCTATCACCCACCACGGGGGCGTGCCCAACGGACACGGGGCCGTGGTCAACTCTAAGATTCGCAGAATCTGAGGAAATCTTGATAGTACAAATACGCTTCTGCACACGGGGTCATGCCCAGCGGACACGGGGGCGTGGTCAACTAATGCAGACAAACTGCAATTAATGAAGAAAGAGAAGATGGGTGGACACGAGGCCGTGCCCAATGGACACGGGGCCGTGCCCGGGCTTCTGTGCAGGCTATAAATAGGGGTGCTTGGCTCATTTGCATACCATCCCTTGGCACACCACCTCTCTCACACTTTACCCACACTCCACCACCACCACAACACCATCATCCACCACCATCATCCATCATCCATCATCCATCATAGAGTGTGTGAGTAGTATCGGGATCCAAGATTGATCGTAAGAGTTCTTGACAATCAAGGGTCATGTTTGCCTAAGTCTCTTACATCACTTGGTGAAGACAAGTGTCTAGTGTAATACTTTTTATTTTTTATTTTTTTCGCGCTTTTTATTTGATTATATATTAATGACTTTAATAACTAGTTTCTTATGTTGAAGGTGAATCTTCCTTATCATTTGTCCGTGGTGTCTTGGCATTATTTTACTGTCTATATAAAATAAAAGATTTTCATCATTCATATCTCCACGGTCTATATGGAGATATGTTTGCTACCTGGTCGGGGGTTAAGGGAATGGTTTGGTAAGAGTCTTGCCATGTTCAGTGTATAGATACTGCAAGGACCTGGGTCAAATTTAGTAGGACCTCCTTCAATACCCACTGATATTGGATGGCGGGGGTCCAAACTCTTTGATCCCCTCATATGTAAGCTACTATTAAAACTTTAACCCGGCTACTTAGGACTGTATCCCTGCTGACTCAGACTACTTAGCCAAGGGTAACGTCACCTTCAAAAGAGGGGCCTACCACATTACGCATTAATAACTTAATTAATTATCTTTCAATAATCCAACCCTTTAGGATTGTATCCTTGCTGACTCAAACTACTGGGTTGAGGGTAACGTCACCTTCAAAAGAGGGGCCTACTACAATAACGAAGATAATCTCTTAAAAAGTGCAAAAGTGCGGAAATAATCAAAGATTACACTAAACACGAGTAAGATCCAAGTGATTCATCTTGTCTATCTGTTTTTACTTTCATTTTTATTTTTCAGCATTTTTAGTTTTTATTTTCTAGTTTAACATCTTTTTCTAAACTTTTGATTTGATTAGACGTTAAGGATAAACCGGTATTAAAAGCTCTTGTGTCCTTGGACGACCTCGGTATCTTACCAACACTATACTACGTTCACGATGGGTGCACTTGCCCATATGTGTGTTTAGTGTTAGTAAATATCGTGTTTTATAAATTTAAAACTTGGCTAAAAAGTGTTAAAGGGCTTAAAATATACATTAAAAACTATACGACACTTCACACGCATCAAGTTTTTGGTATCGTTGCCGGGGACACAAGGATTTTAAGAAAGTTAGGAATTAACATCCTAATCGTTTTTTCTAATTTTTCTGTTTTTTTAGGATTTTCTTAGATTTTGCAGTTTCTGCAGAACTCACACGAGCCGTGCCCGCTGAACACGCCCCGTGCCCAATCTTTGGAACTGACAATCCTGTTTTAAGTCAGACAGTAAGCTGAACACGAGGCCGTGCCCACTCAACACGCCCCGTGCCAAAGTTTCAGCTACTGAAAACAGAACCGTAAGATCCCGACGGTTGGTAATTTCTGACACAAACATGAGTGATACTGATATTTTTTACTTTCGGCACTCTTATGGTACGTGGTGTCAAATATGTGGTGGCCCTCATAAAGATTTAGGATGTTATTTTCTAAATTATAAGCTCCATTATATAGACGCATTGTTTTCCTGTAGCCTTAAGAGGGGCGAAAGTAAAAATAATCCTTATCTCTCCCTCGAATGCTCTCAACCGGACCTTCTAGGAGAAATGCTTCTTGATGAACTATTTCAAATGGAAGATCTAATTCTTAATTGGTTAAAATAACTTGAGTTAGACTTTCTATCTCAACACGATACCCAAGAAGAATTGTTGGGATCACATTCGAATAAAAACAACTTCGTTGTTCCCAATATTACCTCTAACTCTAGCGAAGACTTGAGCGATGGTCGTCCCTGTGTCGATTGTGCCGTGAAGGACTCCCCATCGACTTCGTTCGGTGCATACATAGACCTGAGCGATTCGGCATACACCTTCTTTAACGAGAGCCCGGGAAAGGGTTGGACTTGTCCACCTACATTTAGCATAGGAATCACCCTCACCGATAACCTCTTGCGTTCTCGTCTTAATCTAGAACAATTAAGGTATCTCAGGCACTTTGGGGTTGTTCCATCCAGTAAGGAACCGCCCGATTCGGATAAGTTCCTTAGAAATAGACGAAACTTCATAAACAGCCTCTAGACACGGGGTCGTGTCCAGGTCAACACGCCCCCGTGTCCACCAAAAGATTCCTTTCTGACTTTTTGTCAGAATATCGACAAAATGTGTCAGGACCTTACCTGCACACGGGGCCGTGTCTAGCCGACACGGGGCCGTGTGCAGCATACTTTCATTTTCTATAAATGCAGCCAAGAATCCTGCACATTTGGACCATTCCAGGGACAGAGATTTGGTGGGATCTTCACACATACCATCCTAGGTATTTTCTAAAATAAGGTTCTCAACAACCATCTTGTCCTTTCTTCTCTTGTCCATTACCTTCTTCTCCATTTCTTTTACCTCAACACCTCCATTAGAGCTTGAGATCACCATGATTCCAAGCTTTATTGTGATGTTTGCTAGATTTTTGTTCAAGGAATCTTGTTAAAAATAAGTTTTGCAACATTGTTTTAAGTTATTACTGCTAAAAAATGCTTTAAAAGTTGGAAAAATAATTTAAAACTCCAAGATTCCTAGTTCCAAAAATCTGCAGAAAGGTGAACACGGGGCCGTGTTCGAGGTTACTGTTTCATTAAAATGAACTCTTTTCCATTTATTTTCGTAGAATGTCAAGCCAAAACAGTGGAACCTCTTCTGCGCACTCCAGAAACAGTAGAAAGGAAAGAAGGTCTTCAATTGAAGCAACTCTCGTACGCTACGTGATGGCATTACGTGAGGCTCTTGATGAGATGACATCGGTAAAGGAGGTCCTCATAGACCGTATAAATTATCTTACGGTTGGGTTGGAAAACAGTTTTCAAGAAATCAACCTCTTGCACCAGAGGTTGAACATTCTTGTGACACCTCCCATGGAACCAATCCTCCCTCAGGAGGATTGGAACCTAGCACTTGGAGTCAACAATCCTACCGGATGGGATGACATTCCAGCGGAGCCTCCTTTTGAAGATATACAAGAAGTCCCGGTGGAGGATGCACCCCCTCAAACCGATGCCAATGAGCCCGCCTTTCTTCTCCCAAGGGAGATAGAGGAATGGCTCGCCGACGTGTGAGGGACCCATGTCCGGAGGAAGAAGTTCTTCGAGCCGCATCCAACCAAGAGAATTATCTTTTCGGAAATTTTGCTAATAAAATAAACTTTAGGCTAGAACTTCTTGGTTTAGACTTCTTGTGTTTCTTTTGACCTATTTATCTAGAATTTTAACTTATTAGGAATATTATGTAATTTTCTCTATTGAATGAATGATGGTTTTAATTTGGTGTTTGGATGATGTTGTAATGGGTAAAATACACTCGGGATGGTGAAGGATACCAAGGGAAAACTCGAACCAGCACCCCATGCACAAAAACAGGGCCACCCGACAAATTTTTCTTCATTACAGCAAGTTCAGCACGGGGTCGTGCTCACCCAACACGCCCCGTGCCCAACCATCTGCAGAAAATGCCCAGTTCAGGTAACTGGACACAGGGCGTACTCGCTGAACATGCCCCCGTGCCCAGACTTCTGTTTCTTTTTACTAATTTATGTTACTGGCGATCTGAACACGGGGCCGTGCCCGGACACCACGGGGCCATGTCCAGACGCCCAGTAACATAAATTTTTGCTTTTTCACACCTTTTTACACATTCAATCAACCTAAAAACTTATTTTTGGGACACATTGAGGACAATGTGTAATTTAAGTGTGGGGGGGGGATGCTAAAACCTTGAATCTTGCAAGTCCTAATTACAAGCCTTACACAAAACTCTATTGGAACCGCTAATCACCCCAAATTTTTTTCAAATTTTTTTCATTTTTTTACTTGTCTAGGTTTAATTTGGGAATCTCAAGTTCTAAAAAAGGTTTTATTTTTACAAATTTACAACCGATAGCGTCGTGATAAAAAGAACCAACATAAGAAAATTATGAAACGGCATGACAAATCTAGTTAAAATTTGATTATATATACTTGATCACATAAAAACCCATTCCCACAAAAAGTGAGTTTTGAGCCTTTATTGAGCATACAAATACACATCTTTAAACTAAATGCTCATTTTCGTTTCTTGTGTGAATAGCCGCTTGGTTCTTATGACTCTAGAACTTGCCACGACGATACATTCCCGGTCCTTACCAACTTAAACCCGAGTAAGTAAATGATGGAGACATTGGGACTAACTTTTTTTTTTTTATTTCTACACCATTATTTTTCTTTTTTTTTTTACCGCCTACCCAAAATCCCCCTAGTTAACACATTTGAGCCTAAACCTTTTCATTTCTTAACCCAAAACAAACACCCTTTTACCCACCAAAACCCTTTTGTTTAACCCTTTATTTTAGTAACAAAGCTCTGTTTTTCTTATGACTTCCTTATCAAAAAAAATGATGAGGATGAAGCCAAAAAGAAATAAACAAACAAGTTTATCAAAAAGAACTTTGTTTGAAAAAATTTCTTCATCAAAATAAAAAGTTACAAAAATAAAAAGTCTTACGAAAACCGATGTTTTTTACGCCTTTCGCCCTTTTCTACTAACCACTAACCCAACCACCTACCTCTAACCCAAGCCTAACCTTTCACCCAAAAGTCCTCTTGATATTTACAAAGGTGTATAGTTAAAAAGGAGGAGAATTGATTGCTTCGCCAGCCTATGGTAGGAGTAAGTTCCATGCCGCTCTCGAGTGATTCACTAAAATACATCTTCGGCCGAGTGTTGAGTGATCCCCCGTGAGTTATGTGAACTTGTATATAAATGTAATTTTAAAAAGGCATGTTATGCCCTAATAAGTAATTTATCTTATGTAATGTTTTAAATAAATCATGACGAATAGGATTGTAAATAAATAAAAATAAAACTTAATAAAGAATCTTGGAAATCCCGACACTCTATGACAAGCCCAAAAACCTTCTCTTCTACCCGTTCCATTTGGGAGTGTAAAAGCCACATTGTAAAGAGTTTTGCTTGAGGACAAGCAAAGATTCAAGTGTGGGGGTATTTGATGTGTGCAAAATGCAACATATAAATTACATCAATTGTGGCATAAAACTAACCACTTTTTTAGTACTAATGTTGGAAAAAGTGTGTTTTTGTCTTCCTTTTGTATTTTCAGGATTAAATGATCTCAAATGAACAAAAGAAGCAAAAAGGCAGCTAAATCTAACATAAATACAAAAAAAAGAATAAATGTGGCATGCCCGACCCCCCGACAGCATCTTCCCAAGCAAAAACAAAAGATTCACCATTAATAACTAGTTTCTTATGTTGAAGGTGAATCTTCCTTATCATTTGTCCGTGGTGTCTTGGCATTATTTTACTGTCTATATAAAATAAAAGATTTTCACCATTCATATCTCCACCGTCTATATGGAGATATGTTGGCTACTTGGTCGGGAGTTAAGGGAATGGTTTGGTAAGAGTCTTGCCTTGTTCAGTGTATAGATCCTGCAAGGACCTGGGTCAAATTTAGTAGGACCTCCTTCAATACCCACTGATATTGGATGGCAGGGGTCCAAACTTTTTGATCCCCTAATATATAAGCTACTATTAAAACTTTAACCCGGCTACTTACGACTGTATCCCTGCTGACTCAGACTACTTAGCCGAGGGTAACGTCACCTTCAATAGAGGGGCCTACCACATTACGCATTAATAACTTAATTAATTATCTTTCATTAATCCAACCCTTTAGGATTGTATCCTTGCTGACTCAAACTACTGGGTTGAGGGTAACGTCACCTTCAAAAGAGGGGCCTACTATAATAACTAAGATAATCTCTTAAAAAGTGCAAAAGTGCGGAAATAATCAAAGGTTACACTAAACACGAGTCGGATCCAAGTGATTCACCTTGTCTATCTGTTTTTACTTTTATTTTTCAGCATTTTTAGTTTTTATTTTCTAGTTTAACATCTTTTTCTAAACTTTTGATTTGATTAGACGTTGAGGATAAACCGGTATTAAAAGCTCTTGTGTCCTTGGACGACCTCGGTATCTTACCAACACTATACTACGTTCACGATGGGTGCACTTGCCCATATGTGTGTTTAGTGTTAGTAAATATCGTGTTTTATAAATTTAGAACTTGGCTAAAAAGTGTTAAAGGGCTTAAAATATACATTAAAAACTATACGACACTTCATACGCATCATTGTGTTAGATCTTTTGAGACATGAAAACCATTGGACATTTGAGTGTTGGAAGATTATAAGATAGCCCACAAGTCTTGAACCACCATTCATCTTCATCACACTTCACCTTCATCTTTTTCTCCCTCTCTTCCCTTGGCTCGGCCGAGAGCATCACACACCACCACCCTCACTTCCACCTCTAATTCATCCATTCTCAAGACATCACAAGGTGTATGAAGGTCTATAAGTAAGCTTGGAGCTCTTGGAAATTGAAGGACCTCTTTCATTTGCTTTTATCCATCACATTCATCATCTTCATCTTTGATTCTTCCCTAGCCCTTGTGCTAGTAGTAAGCCTCTTGTAACTTGAATTTACTTCTCATTTTGATGGTTAAAAGATTATGTAAGATGTTAATCCCAAGAATCATAATGAAGCAAGAAGATGAACCTTCACATAAAGCTTAATAACATAAGAATCAATGTTGATATAGTGTATGTATGATACTTGATTGTTATTTTCTTGAGATTATGATGTTGATCATCATAAGAAGCTTGCTAGATTGTGATTAAACACATGATCTAGCAAGTGAGAGGATGATTATGTGATAAATCAAGATGATCATCCTTATGTGTAAACATGAACTTGAAGTATGAAGTGTTTTCTTGAATGATGAAGTATGTAACATGTTATTGGCCATAAACATGGATGATTTCAAAACTAGTTTTCTCAAGAAACTAAGTTAAATCACAAGATTTACATAAAAATGAGTTTTAAAGAAACTAATCACATTTCTAGTGATTAATCAAGTGTAGAAACATGTTACTAACAAGAAAAAATTCAAAAAGAAATATTTTTAGAAAATCATTTTACAAGTTGTAAAAATCTAAAATCTTCAAAAATGAAGTTATTAAATAAATAACCACACTTTAAAGGGTAACTAAGCTTACTAAAAACACTTGTAAGTTACTACAAGTTTTTATAGAAGTTCAAGTTCATGTTGTTGTGTAAATTGCATGATTTTGGCACTTGGTAAGTGTTGATTGAATTTTTGATTGTTGGGATGATTTTAAAAGAAAATGATATGCTTAGAAAGCATGGAAACCTCCATTTTTAAGGGGAAACTATGGCAAAATTTCTGTAAAAATTAAATACTTAGAAAAATATTTTAAACAAAGTATTTACAAGTATATTTTTAACCTTGATTTTCATACAAAGTTTGCCATGATTTTTATTACAAAAAGTATAAATATTGGAGGTTGGTTTTTGTAAATAAAAAGGACTAAATATGTATTTGAAAAATATATATTTAAAAGACACATGTGTATGATTATTTGTATACTTTGTGTATTAGTTATATTATTTTAGGACTTAAAATAATAAAACTTAACAAGATACCAAGAAATTACAATCTAAAATATTACCAAAAATCTTAAGGAATAAATATACAAGTTACACACATAATATTGTGAAACCGAACGACAGAAGGTAACTTGCAAAATAATCCGGAAAATACATTTATAAGTATGTTTTTGAGTAAATAATATTTTGGACACAAGAAGGGAAAATATGATTTTTCTAATTTTTACAAAGTTATATCATATTTTGACAGGGTATTATTTTTGGGAAGTAAAATATATTTTCTTGGAATTTTTAGAAGATATATGATTTTTGGGGAAGATATATATATTTTCTTGAATACACTTAAAATACATTATTTTTGGATAAAATAAGTTTATATATATTTTCTAAAGTTAGACTTGAAAATATATTAAGTTGGAACTACAAATATTTTTGCCAAAAGGAAAAATTATAAATAATTTTTCTAAGTAGTAATTCTTAAATATATGTATTTTGGGAAATATATATTAGTGGACTTTTATTAGAAATAATATTCCGGAAAGTTTAACACAAAATTAAGTATAAATAATACTTAACGATTACAAGAAAATACGTATTCTCGTACGTATAAATCCACACCGGAATACAACACCGATACATGGCAAAAATATACAAATACATGCAAATATACCCATCCTGGGGAAGGAAATACAAGTATAAATACTTGAGAAGTATTACTACGAAAATATTGTTTAACAATCTTTCCAAAATTTAAAAATATAATTTAAGTTGAAATATTAACTATTTTGACAATAATTATATAAATTGGAATAATATCAGAAACGTTAAATCTAAGTCAAGGCACGGCTCGTCCGTCTAATAGACATTAATACATTGTAGGTAGTCGTGTTTGCTGAAGAAACGAAAGTTACGATTGTTGAAGACGCAAGACAGTGAGTTTCATGTCCCCCTTTTTCTTTTAACTCTTTTCAGTTTTATAACTTCGGGGGTGAAATACATGTTACAATTGTTTACAAACGTTTTATACATGGTATGGTTAGCTTAGGAAGGTTACTGCTTGATCATGTGAGTGGTGGGTACAACACTTAAGGCCATTAATCCTCACCGTAGGACCGAGGGACATGAGTGATAGATCTATTTGGATGTAGCGAGCGCACACCCATGAGGACCAGGGTGGCCCATGAGGTGACTATGTCCACATACTGAAGCCGTGGCAAAATCCTCTAGGTTTGAGTTTTCCCGCATCACTTCACACATACCATTGGGCTTGCAAACCATTGGTAATTTGTTTTTCCTTGTTGCTCTCATACCAGGACTTACATACATACAGACATACTTTAAAGGTTATTCATATACACAGACAAACACATGAACTCGCTCAAATTTTGTTGATGTTTTCAAATTACATGTATTTTAGGGAATTAAGTGGATCTGGCGGGTGTTTGCATGTCCCAAACTGCGTCGCGAATAAAAAGATGTCATCCGAAGTCATTAGGGTTTAGGAGATGTATCTTAATCCTGGACGAGATACATGGTTCTAAACTCGGTTTTATTTAAGGCCTTTTGTCGAGTCTTCGTAAACTCTTTAAAACATGTTGTGGTTTGTAATTTAAATTTGGAGTCTACGTTTCAGACAATTATGTTGTGATATTTTCAAACTTAATTTGTGGATGATCATCTAATGGTTTAATCATATAGTGATGTTATGATTGAATGCTATGGTATTAAGAAAGTCACACCATAATCACGCTTCCGCAAAAGTCAGGGTGTGACAGCTTGGTATCAGAGCTTCGATTGTAGCGAACTAGGATTCTTTCTCGAGTCTAGACTACAATCATTAGGGCTCTCACGAAAATGTTTTCACAAACATGTGCTCATTGCATACAACGTCCAGATCCAGGAAGACAAACATTTTTACAAACAAAAGACACGAAACACATTTCAAGGTTATGCTTATGGTTCAGTCTGAGAGACTGGATAGTTCAGTTTGAGAAACTGGGAGGTTTAGTCTGAGAGACTAGGTAGTTCAGTCTGAGAGGCTGGGTGGGATAGTCTGGGAAGACTAGGACGAATACGTGATTACATTGTTTTTACTTACATGCTTAACAATGTTTGTTGATATATGTGCATATGTTGTGATTGTTTGTTACAGACACTATGTCCTCTTCTGAGAGTGGATTATCTGATACTGTGGACCCTATGGCTATCGTTTCGGACGATGAGATTTTCCAAGAGCCTGAGATTTTTACCTCCGGCACTGAGAGTGACCCGGAGATGATGTCGGATGATGACGACAATTTCCAGCCTTTTGCATTACCCTATTTGGCGATGATGTACCGCATGCTGATGGTTTACCCGACGAGGATCCCTTCCTTATTCCTATTCCAGACCAGGACCATCTCATCCTCGGACATCCCGATGATGAGCATGTCGTGGTTCCGATCCTCGCCCCTTTGCCTCTTGCGGCTTTTCCTCTCGAGGATTTGCCTTTTGATGACTTGTCTGATAATGATGTCGATCTTTTCATTGACGGTCCCCCTGATGCTGCTCAGGGAGATGGAATTCCAGCTGATGATGTCATTGTTGTTCCACTCGTTGAGATTCCTATTGTTGAGGTTTCATCTGATCATTCTGCTCCAGATTCTTTCGAGTCTGTGTCATCCACCACTTTGCATGCATTGGGATTGCAGCTTTACCCCAGTGATTCTGATACTGACACGGCCATGTCTGTTGCACCTGTTCTTCCACACGACTTTGATCATGACGTTGAGCCGGGACATGAGATTGACTTTGTTCTCGACGATCAGCCTATTAATGCACCCGCTGATCTCGAGCCGATACCTGCTGATCCTGAGCAGGCACTTGCTCCTGAGCCTATACCTGCTCCTGATCCTCTGCCTGATCATGATCTTGTACCTTTTGGCATACCTGATGTTGCACCGCTCATACCAGACCCGATTCCTGCACCCGCTGACCCTGTTGCTTTTGCCGATCAGGTAGACCCCAGATACGCATTCACCAGCAATGGGTGGATAGAGGATGATGATGTGCCCCCTTTTGTTGAGCCTGTTACTCCCCCACCTGCACCTACACATGCACCTGCTGATGTTGCCCCATTTCACCCGTTTGTGTCTGATGTACACCGCACCGACCTGCCTATCACATTCTTGCAGGATATCCCTCCACCCCGTCCAGGGGAGGGCCCTTCTAGCTAGCAGCCTGGCCATGTTCTACACGTGACAGTAGCTTTTCCTCACATGCCTCAGTATACACCTGCTGCTCATTTTCCTTCTGCACCATCAGGCGAGCCACTCATATGGTTTCTGCCGAACACCATGCCAGTTTCTGATCCATACCATCCCTCCCACTTTATTGGCTACACGAGAGATGATTTACTTTTGTCGTTGCAGCTTCAGCAGGAGATCTTGTGTCGTAGAGTTATGGAGCTAGAGAGGATTTCACGTCCTCCACCTTGTTCATGCCAGTCACCTTTTGCGACTCCACCTGCTCCTCTTTTGCCTTATCCAGATTTCGACGTTCGATTTCTCACCATGGAGCAGCAGATCAGTTATCTGTTGCGTCGCGTTCATGCTCTTGAGGAGGAGTTAGCGCATGTGCGCAGTTTTCTTTTTGTTCCTCCACCTCCTCCTCTACCACCATCAGCATAGCCGGTTTTTGGTTTTATGCAGGTAGCTTGCTTTTGATGAGAGTGTCTCTATTGAGCCCAGCTTGCACAGCCTTTTGAAGACCGCATTTTGATTTTATGACTATTGTAGATTGATCGACATTTTGGACAAGGGTGATGTGACCCTGTAGTCCCTTTTGATGTGATACGATACATTTGTAGAACGTGTAACTGTATTTGTGGTCGATGATATATGAAAGTTCAATCGCAATATTCTCATTATATACATTGTTGAATTACTTGTTTACGCTATGATTGAGGTGTTATGTGCTTACTTGCTTAATGGATGCTATTGCGTATACATGTCATGTACTTACTATACTTATTATGACCTGACCAATACAATCTTCTTTTAGAAGATGCCTCCTCGGAGAAACAATCAGTTGCCTTCAACAGAGGCTGAACTACAAGAACGGATTTTTTCAAGCAATAGCACATCACAAGGCCTTGCGCTCTAAACACAGCGGGGGTACCTCAGGAAACAACCCACCTCATGGTAATGTTTAAGTCACTAAAGACACATTACGTTACATTTGGATATTCCATGTGCGTTCGCTAATGCTTTCTGTAAATGATGTTGCTTGTACAGGTTGTACCTATAAGCAGTTCCTTGACTGCAAGCCTCTGAATTTCGACGGCACCGGGGGTGCTGTAGCTTTCGTTAGATGGGCTGAGAAAACCGATTATGTGCTAAGAATGAGCAAGTGTGCGCCGGAGCACCAGGTCACCTACATCTCTGGACTATTTTTAGACGGAGCTCTATTGTGGTGGAATCTCCAAGTTCAAACTTTGGGAGAAGAGGCTGCATATGCCATGTCTTGGGAAGAAATGAAGGAACTCATGCGCAAGAAGTATTGTTCAAGGGCTGAGATTCAAAAATTGGAAACTGAGTTTTGGAACCTCAAGATGGATGGTCCAAAGATTGCTGAATACGTGCAGAGATTTCATGACTTATCTCGCGTCGTTCCTTATATGGTTGAACCGGAATTCAAGCGCATTGAGCGTTTTATTTGGGGACTGGCACCCCAAATCATGAGCATGGTGACGACATCGAAGCCTCCAATGATCACCGAGGCCATTGATCTGAGTGTGGCATTAACTGAAGAATCGATCAGGTTGAACAAATTTTCGATCTCTGACCAGAAGAAAAAGGAGACTCACGTTGAGTCGTCAGGTGAGAACAAAAGGAAGTTCTCAAATTTCAAGAAAGGTACCAGCAGTGCTAACAAGAAGAAAGATATGAACCCACCAGCCGAGGTCAAGACTAGTGTTAAAAACAAAGGAAAAGGATATATGGGCACTCTGCCCAAATGTGATGTGTGCCAGTACCATCATGCCGGCCAGTGCAGGGTTAGGAAATGTGAGTCTTGTGGAAAGAATGGTCATTCGAAGGAGACGTGTTGAGCTGGTACTGGTCGTGGTAATGGTGGTCAGAGAGGTAATGGCAACGGATATGGAAACAGTAACCGTGGTGGAAATGGGTATGGAAACCGCAACCAAGGAGGAAATGGCGGTAACGGAAACCGTGGTGGTAATGGAAACTCAGGTGGTAATGGAAACCGTGGAGCAAACAACAACTAGGGTGGAATTGGGAATGGAAATGGTCGGGGACCAGGTTGCTTTAACTGTGGAGATGTTGGGCATTTCAAGCGTGATTGCCCGAGAATCAACCAAGCTCAGGGAAGGTTTTCAACATTGGAGCTAGGGAAGCTCGCCAAGATCCGAACGTAGTCACTGGTACATTCCCTATTAACCAACGCTTTGCATCTGTACAGTTTGATACTGGTGCCGATTATAGCTTTGTATCCCTAGAATTTAAGAATATGCTTGGGTTAGCTGCTAGTAAGCTAGATATTTCGTACTCGATAGAGCTAGCTAATGGAAAGCTAGTAGAAGCAAAAGAAGTAATTAGAGGCTGTGTAATAGAGCTCAGGGAGAGCATGAGTTCACGCTTGATCTTCTGCCAGTCGAGTTGGGAAGCTTTGACATGGTAGTTGGAATGGATTGGTTATCGAGCAACCGAGCAGAGATTGTATGTCACGAGAAGATCATTCGCGTTCAGATGGCAAATGGAGAAACGATTGTAGTGCATGGAGAGAAACATGAAACGCCTCTAAGGATTATCAGTTGTTTAAAAGCCTGAAGATGTTTGCAGAAAGGATGTGTTGCCTTCTTGGCACACGTCGTGGACAAAGAAGCCGATGAGCCGAAGCCGGAAGATATCCCAGTTGTGAGGGAATATCCGGAAGTTTTCCCCGAAGACTTGCCGGGACTGCCGCCACAGCGACAAGTTGAATTCCATATTGACTTGGTCCCAGGCGCCGCGCCGGTGGCCAATGCACCTTATCGACTTGCGTCTTCCGAGATGCAAGAATTGTCAACACAACTTTAGGAACTTTTGGACAAGGGATTTATCAGACCAAGTTTCTCGCCTTGGGGAGCTCCAGTGCTGTTTGTCAAGAAGAAAGACGGTAGTTTCCGCATGTGCATCGACTACCGAGAACTAAACAAGTTAACCATTAAGAATCGGTATCCTTTGCCAAGGATTGATGATATGTTCGATCAACTACAAGGTTCGAGTTGTTACTCCAAGATCGATCTTCGATCAGGTTATCACCAGTTTAGAATTCAAGAAGAGAGCATTCCGAAAACTGCCTTCAGGACTCGATATGGACACTACGAGTTCTTAGTAATGCCGTTCGGTCTGACAAACGCGCCAACAGTATTTATGGATTTAATGAATAGAGTCTGCAAGCCATATCTCGATAAATTTGTGATTGTGTTTATCGATGATATTTTGATTTATTCAAGGACGAAGGAAGAGCATGAGCAACACCTTCGAACCATTTTAGAATTACTTAAGAAAGAAAAGCTATACGCAAAGATTTCAAAGTGCGAGTTCTGGTTGCGCGAGGTTCAGTTCCTTGGTCATGTGGTAAACGAAGACAGAATTCATGTGGATCCCACCAAGATCGAGGCGATTAAGAATTGGGAAACTCCGAAGACGCCAACCGAGATCCGTTAGTTCCTAGGATTAGCAGGGTATTATCGCAGATTCATTGAGGATTTTTCGAAAATCGCCCAACCGCTGACCTCCCTTACTCAGAAGGATAAGAAATATGAATGGGGAGATAAATAAGAGGAAGCTTTTCAGTTGCTGATGAACAAGCTTTGTGATGCACCCATCTTATCCCTACCCAAAGGCACCGGCGACTTCGTGGTATATTGTGATGCCTCATGTCAGGGATTAGGATGCGTGTTGATGCAGCGACAGAAGGTTATCGCTTATGCTTCACGCCAGTTGAAGGTTCACGAGAAAAACTACACCACACATGATTTGGAATTAGGCGCAGTGGTGTTTGCATTGAAGATTTGGCGACATTATTTGTATGGTACCCGATGTACGATCTTTACAGATCACAAGAGTTTACAGCACATATTCGATCAGAAGGAGCTTAACACGAGACAGCGACGATGGGTTGAGTTGTTAAACGATTATGATTACGAAATCAAGTATCACCCCGGAAAGGCGAATGTCGTAGCAGACGCCTTAAGTCGAAAAGAAAGAATCAAGCCCATAAGGGTTAGGGCTTTGGAGATGATTATACAGATAGACCTCTCGTTGCGCATCCGTGCTGCGCAGAGAGAAGCTCTTAAGAAGGAGAATCTTGTGACTGAATATCTCCGTGGGATGGAGAAACAATTGGCACCCAATAAGGAAGGAATATTGAGTTTTATGGGAAGAATTTGGGTTCCCCTCTTTGGTGGTCTTAGAGACGTGAGGTACTCGATCCACCCATGATCGGACAAGATGTACCAGGATTTGAAGGATTTCTATTGATGGTCGCGATTGAAGGGTGATGTTGTAACTTATGTTGGGAAATGTTTGACTTGCACCAAGGTGAAGGCCGAGTATCAGAAGCCTTCAGGTCTCCTACAACAACCTGAGATACCCATGCGAAAATGGGAACAGATTTCAATGGATTTTATAACTAAGTTGCCAAAGACACACAGAGGTCATGATATGATTTGGGTAATCGTAGACCGTCTGACGAAATTTGCGCACTTTTTGGTGATCAGAGAAAAAGATAACATAGGTAAGCTAGCCGAGCTGTACCTCAGAGAGATAGTTGCACGGCATGGAGTGCCTCTCTCGATTATTTCCGATAGAGACGGAAGATTTGTGTCAAGGGTTTGGCAATCCTTCCAAGAAGCCTTTGGTTCTTAGTTGAATCTGAGTACTGCTTTTCACCCACAGACAGATGGCCAGAGCGAACGAACGATTCAAACGCTAGAAGATATATTGCGAGCTTGCGTAATGGACTTGGGTGGCAGTTGGGACACCATGCAAGCATTCAAGCTGCACCGTTTGAAGCTACCATGCAAGCATTCAAGCTGCACCGTTTGAAGGGACACCATGCAAGCATTCAAGCTGCACCTTTGGTAGAGGTCTCGTATAACAACAGCTACCATGCAAGCATTCAAGGGACACCATGCAAGCATTCAAGGGACACCATGCAAGCATTCAAGCTGCACCTTTGGTAGAGTTCTCGTATAACAACAGCAAGCATTCAAGCTGCACCATTTGAAGCTCTCTACGGACGCAAGTGTCGATCACCATTATGCTGGGCAGATGCGGGTGACAGACAGCTTGTTGGTCCCGAATTGGTTCAAGAGACGACAGATAAGATTATACAGATCCGAGAGCGCATCAAGGTGGCTCGTGATCGACAAAAGAGCTATGCGGACCAAAGAAGGAAACCTTTGGAGTTTGAAGTGGGAGATATGGTTTTACTAAAAGTCTCACCTTGGAAAGGTGTAGCACGCTTTGGGAAACGTGGAAAGTTGAACCCATGATATATTGGACCGTTCAAAATCATGGAGAGGATTGGTCTTGTAGCTTACAAGTTGGATCTACCCGCAGAACTGAATGGAGTTCATGATACATTTCATGTATCTAATCTGAAAAAGAGTCCAACTCAAGAAACAGTTGTTATTCCTGCCGATGAAGTTCACATTGACGACACGCTCCACTTTATCGAAGAACCTGTTGAGGTTACTAATTGGAAGGTTAACAAGACACGTAGGAGTAGTGTTAAACTCGTCAAGGTTCGATGGAAAGTGCGTCACGGCCCAGAGTTCACTTGGGAGCATGAGGACCGCATGAAAGCAAAATACCCGCATTTGTTCCCCAACTCCCCTACAGCTAGTAGCAGAGCTTAAATTTCGGGACGAAATTTTCTTAACAGGGGGAGAATGTGACAGTCGTCAAAAAATCAAGGTATCTGTACAATTAATTTATCTTGATTAGTGCTTAATGACTGTGCTGAATTACAATTAGCCGCTTTCTGATTACTGCATCACACTTACATGTGCATCACATATTGCATAATGTCACGTCATTATTACATAACAAATCTTATTGACAAGGATGATGCACAAAGCACAGTTAGCGGATAACTCAGAAAAATGCTGACAAAGTTCAGTACAAAGACAGACAGTGTTTTGAGACCCAATATGGGCCAGAGACTAAGTATTACACTAAAATAGAGTGTAGGGGAAGTAAGGACCACAAAACTGCATTCCTAAGTGATAGTTAAAGTGCCGGAAAGTGCCTAAAACTCACCCAAAGTGCTAAATTGAGCAAAAAATCAGCATTTTAACAAGCTAGTATCATGCCAAAAATATGACTATATGGTCCTGAATGCTTTCCTAAGTGTCAGGAATTAAAAGTGTCACAAAAGGGTACATAAAGAACACTAAACGGTATAGTTTAGCACTTTAACGAACCAGTATCTATCCGAACAACCGGACACTACCCGAAACATCAAAATTACACTAGAAGCATTGTTTTAATGTTTCCAAGCTAGTTATGGGCCCCGAACACCCTAACATATCCTATAAACACATAATATGCATAACACCCTAACTAAACAATTAGATTCTAACTAATATCCCTAACTATCAATTTCATCCTAACCAAGACCACCCCCCCCCCCTTGTGTGGACGGTTACAAGGGTGTGGCCCACCCTTGATTTCTTTGAATTGTTTATTAGATTGTGTTAGATCTTTTGAGACATGAAAACCATTGGACATTTGAGTGTTGGAAGATTATAAGATAGCCCACAAGTCTTGAACCACCATTCATCTTCATCACACTTCACCTTCATCTTTCTCTCCCTCTCGTCCCTTGGCTCGGCTGAGAACACCACACACCACCACCCTCACTTCCACCACTAATTCATCCATTCTCAAGACATCACAAGGTGTATGAAGGTCTACAAGTAAGCTTGGAGCTCTTGGAGATTGAAGGACCTCTTTCATTTGCTTTTATCCATCACATTCATCATCTTCATCTTTGATTCTTCCCTAGCCCTTGTGCTAGTAGTAAGCCTCTTGTAACTTGAATTTACTTCTCATTTTGATGGTTAAAAGATTATGTAAGATGTTAATCACAAGAATCATAATGAAGCAAGAAGATGAACCTTCACATAAAGCTTAATAACATAAGAATCAAAGTTGATTTAGTGTATTTATGATACTTGATTGTTATTTTCTTGAGATTATGATGTTGATCATCATAAGAAGCTTGCTAGATTGTGATTAAACACATGATCTAGCAAGTGAGAGGATGATTATGTGATAAATCAAGATGATCATCCTTATGTGTAAACATGAACTTGAAGTATGAAGTGTTTTCTTGAATGATGAAGTGTGTAACATGTTAATGGCCATAAACATGGATGATTTCAAAACTAGTTTTCTCAAGAAACTAAGTTAAATCACAAGATTTACATAAACATGAGTTTTAAAGAAACTAATCACATTTCTAGTGATTAATCAAGTGTAGAAACATGTTACTAACAAGAAAAAAAATTCAAAAAGAAATGTTTTTATAAAATCATTTTACAAGTTGTAAAAATCTAAAATCTTCAAAAATGAAGTTATTAAATAAATAACCACACTTTAAATGGTAACTAAGCTTACTAAAAACACTAGTAAGTTACTACAAGTTTTTATAAAAGTTCAAGTTCATGTTGTTGTGTAAATTGCATGATTTTGGCACTTGGTAAGTGTTGATTGAATTGTTGATTGTTGGGATGATTTTAAAAGAAAATGATATGCTTTGAAAGCATGGAAACCTCCATTTTTAAGGGGAAACTATGGCAAAATTTCTGTAAAAATTAAATACTTAGAAAAATATTTTAAACAAAGTATTTACAAGTATATTTTTAACCTTGATTTTCACACAAAGTTTGCCATGATTTTTATTACAAAAAGTATAAATATTGGAGGTTGGTTTTTGTAAATAAAAAGGACTAAATATGTATTTGAAAGATATATATTTAGAAGACACATGTGTATGATTATTTTTATACTTTGTGTATTAGTTATATTATTTTAGGACCTAAAATAATAAAACTTAGCAAGATACCAAGAAATTACAATCTAAAATATTACCAAAAATCTCAAGGAATAAATATACAAGTTACACACATAATATTGTCAAACCGAACGACAGAAGGTAACTTGCAAAATAATCTGGAAAATACATTTATAGGTATGTTTTTGAGTAAATAACATTTTGGACACAAGAAGGGAAAATATGATTTTTCCAATTATTACAAAGTTATATCATATTTTGACAAGGTATTATTTTTGGGAAGTAAAAATATATTTTCTTGGAATTTTTAGAAGATATATGATTTTTGGGAAAGATATATATATATATATATATATATATATATATATATATAAGTGTGAGGTTCATTGGGGAACACTTAAAAAGTGGGGAACAGCGGGGAACCGACTCAAACGAACTCCGATTGGACTCATTTCAGTTGCGTTGGAACCGGCTCGTCGAACCCTAACTAGGATCTTTTAACCCTGAACCCTAAATCATAACCCCTAAACCCTAAATATATTAGGGTTTGGCTTTTAGGGTTTTTCTTTAGGGTTTAGCTTTAGGGTTTAGCTTTAGGGTTTAGATTTAGTGTTTAGGGTTTAGCTTTAGGGTTTAGGGTTTAGCTTTAGGGTTTAGCTTTAGGGTTTAGCTTAGGGTTTAGTCTTTAGGGTTTAGTTTTTAGGGTTTATAGTTTAGATTGTACGGTTTATCTTAGGTTTTAGCCTTATTTTTTTAGCTTTAGGGTTTAGAGTTTAGGAGTTAGGATTTAGGGTTTAGGGTTAAAAGATCTTAGTTAGGGTTCGACGAGCCGGTTCCAACGCCGCTGGAATGAGTCCAATCGGAGTTCGTTTGAGCCGGTTCCCCGCTGTTCCCCAATTTTTAAGTGTTCCCCAATGAACCTTCCCCTATATATATATATATATATATATATATATATATATATATATATATATATATGGTAATGCTAGACAAAAAACCCTGAAATTCTTAGAAAACTCTGGAAACCCAAATCTCCCCCCATTTTTACCCAACCTCCCGACATTTTTTTTTTTTGAAAAAAATTACACATGTAATATACATGTTTTAAAGCGCCGAAGGGGTTTTTTTTTAAAAAATAAACAAAATTCAGTGCCTAACATGTGTTAGACAAAAATGCTGAAAGTTGCTGAAATTTTTTTTTAAATTATCCCTTCGGCGCTTTTTTGATTTTTTTGGCCCAAAACTCTTAAAAACATGTATATTACATGTGTTATTTTTTTCAAAAAAAAAATGTCGGGAGGTTGGGTTTTCTAGGGTTTTTATATAGATAGGGTTTTCTATCTAGCCCTACCCTATATATATATATATATATATATATTCTTGAATACACTTGAAATACATTATTTTTGGATAAAATAAGTTTATATATATTTTATAAAGTTAGATTTGAAAATATATTAACTTGGAACTACAAATATTTTTGCCAAAAGGAAAATTATAAATAATTTTTCTAAGTAATAATTCTTAAATATATATATTTTGGGAAATATATATTAGTGGACTTTTATTAGAAATAATATTCCGGAAAGTTTAACACAAAATTAAGTATAAAGAATACTTAACGATTACAAGAAAATACGTATTCTCGTACGTATAAATCCACACCGGAATACGACACCGATACATGGCAAAAATATACAAATACATGCAAATATACCCATCCTTGGGAAGGAAATACAAGTATAAATACTTGAGAAGTATTACTACGAAAATATTGTTTAACAATCTTTCCAAAATTTATAAATATAATTTAAGTTGAAATATTTATTATTTTGACAATAATTATATAAATTGGAATAATATCAGAAACGTTAAATCTAAGTCAAGGCACGGCTCGTCCGTCTAATAGACATTAGTACATTGTAGGTAGTCGTGTTTGCTGAAGAAACGAGAGTTACGATTGTTGAAGAGGCAAGACAGTGAGTTTCATGTCCCCCCTTTTTCTTTTAACTGTTTTCAGTTTTATAACTTCGGGGGTGAAATACATGTTACAATTGTTTACAAATGTTTTATACATGGTATGGTTAGCTAAGCAAGGTTACTGCTTGATCATGTGAGTAGTGGGTACAACACTTAAGGCCATTAATCCTCGTCGTAGGACCGAGGGACATGAGTGATAGATCTATTTGGATGTAGTGAGCCCACACCCATGAGGACCAGGGTGGCCCATGAGGTGACTATGTCCACATATTGAAGCCGTGGCAAAATCCGCTAGGTTTGAGTTTTCCTGCATCACTTCACACATACCATTGGCCTTGCAAACCATTGGTGATCTGTTTTTCCTTGTTGCTCTCATACCAGGACTTACATACATACAGACATACTTTAAAGGTTATTCATATACACAGACAAACACATGAACTCGCTCAACTTTTGTTGATGTTTTCAAATTACATGTATTTCAGGGAATTAAGTGGATCTGGCGGGTGTTTGCATGTCCTAAGCCGCGTCGTGAATAAAAAGATGTCATCCGAAGTCATTAGGGTTTAGGAGATGTATCTTAATCCTGGACGCGATACATGGTTCTAAACTCTGTTTTATTTAAGGTCTTTTGTCGAGTCTTCGTGAACTCTTTAAAACATGTTGTGGTTTGTAATTTAAATTTGGAGTCTACGTTTCAGACAATTATGTTGTGATATTTTCAAACTTAATTTATGGATGATCATCTAATGGTTTAATCATATGGTGATGTTATGATTGAATGCTATGGTATTAAGAAAGTCACACCATAATCACGCTTCCGCAAAAGTCAGGGTGTGACAACTATACCCCTCCAACTTGCTTCCTATGCGGAAATTTTAGCGGCGCCATACCCCTCCACCATTTGTTTTTTCTCTCACACACATATATATGTATAATTGAAAGGGTATAACCCCACTACACACTCAAGTTATATAATCCTCCTTGCTTACACAATTACCACATGTCGTATAACCCCGCATCTATGGGGTTACGAGGCTTTCACGTAATTTGAACGCGAATGCTCTTTTTTTTGGACGGCTAGATCACCCGGTTAGGCCTTTTGCAATTTAACCCTAATTTTTTTTTATTTTCATCTTTGGCCCCTTATAAATTTCATCTTTCACAAATTATTCATTTTACGTTTCATTCTAAATTTTGCAAGTTAAGACGCCGCAACACGTGTGTGAGGTTCACCGTTTTTTGGTATTTTTTTCCATTTGACAGGTTAATCGCAAAATGTTTATTTTCCCCGTTCGACTTAGTTATTCTTTTCTACGTTTTACGTTTCGGTCTAATTTCTGCGCATTAACACACAACAACGGGCGTGCGTGGTTCAACGATTTTACGTCTGTTTTTCGTTCGCTGTTATTTTTCCTTTTTTATTTATTTTATTTTACGAAATTTTCCAATGTTGGGGTCGCCGGCAATTGTGTTGCATTGGTGCTACTTGGTACGGTTTTACGAACCTTTTTAACCTATTATGTTTTTTCCCTATAATTTGTTTGGAGTTTACCCCTATACTTCCTTTACTTAAAAAAAACTATTTTTACATGCATATTTTTATTTACGCGTCGGTATAAATATGATTTGCTCTATGTTTCGACGTAAACTTTTTCTAGAAAACGATTTAGGTCAAGTATAATACTTTTTCATTAAAAAAAAATTTACGTGCATATTTTTTATATACTATAAATTTGAGTTGGTCTAAGTTTCAATTTGGGAGATGAGTCAGGACAAATATAATATGTATTCGTGCGTATTTTATGTATGTTTCGTAAATTTTGTTTCGAACGTGTCGAGTCAAATTGTAGTTTCTTTTCTATGTATGAGTCGGGTCACATATAAATTTGATTTACTTTACGTTTTGATTCAATCGCAATGCTTATATAGGTTACCTCGGGCTCAATTCGATACGTCAAAATGCGCGTTTCCATATGGTTAACGCATCACACGACGTTTGGACTAATCCATTCGATGTTTGTGATGTTCTCGCACCGCAATGCGCGCGAATGTTATTACCTGTTCAAATTGAAATATAAACTTTTCACAACAAATTTAGGTCTCAAAGATTACTAAGGCAATAACTTAATGCCCCCCCCCCCCACACACACACACACACACACCTTTCATACCAATGCATTACAAAGGATTATGATAGCATGATTATCTTTCATCCTGTATTCCTATTGATTAATCGAGTCAAATGATTTTAGTAAATAACACGATATTCTTGAAAAAATGAAACTAAAATAGAAAAAGAAATAACCTCGACAAACTTCAAGATCGCAACATATTATGTGTCATCGTAACTTACCCTTCGCAATCTCCACATACGGTTCATGATCTTGACATAATTGGCAATGACGTACGGGATTCTAACAATCATGTAGAATTCATAATCCTGTCATCTAGACGTCGATTTTTGGTTTCAAGATTGTTACATTTTAAATCATTGCTAGTAAAATCTTGACATAGTTTTTGAGATTTTAAATGTCCAATTTATTATACAGAAAAGATAATAAAAATTGAACACACACTTTACTACATGTATATCCCTTGATATGTGTAAGATCCAAGTCTCTTCACATCTTCACAGTAAAGTCTGATTTCTCAGGCGCTTGAATTTATGTTTATGGACTTGTCTCACTTCAGGGTGAAGTCTTATTTGAGGCCAATATCATCCTGTGGCTTTTACAACACACATCTTTTTATTATATTTGCATGTGTTTGCTTTAAATAATCAAATAGTTATGTAACAAATATGTGACTTGTATATGTCATTTTTTTAGTGACTATGAAAGTATATTAGTTTTTTGGGTAACTTTCTAGAATAGTAACCAAGTTTTAAAAGTGTTCCAATTAGATCACTCAAGTTTCAAAAGTGTTCCAATCAGGTCACTCAACGTTCATTCTTCATTAAAATTAAGGAGTTTTTCATCCATTTCATAGGTAACCATGATAATGTGAATTTTTGTTTCTTTTTTCTCTTTTATTTGATGCTAACGACGAATGATGACGTAGATTGTAACTTGTTTTTTTAATTTTTAATGTAATTAAATGGTTTTTATTTTTAATAAATATAATTTCATATATTAAAATAATTCGACCCCAACATCTTATACTCCATTATTTTCTTGACACATGGAATAAAGGACATGGCTCGATTTGAATGTTAAGTTATCTAATTGGGACAAAAACAACATCAGTGACCTAATTAGAACACTTTTAAAACTTGGTTACTATTCTGTGAAATATTCCCTAGTTTTTTTTGCATTTTTTTATATTTATAAACGTTTGAAATATTAAATTTATAAGGGTAACAAAACATATAGATAATAAACATTTTTGAGTTTGTAGTTGTATTAAAAATGACTATAGCTTTATTTAAAATAAAATTACAAAACATACCAATTTTTGTTCGTGATAAAAAACTGAGTTTGTAGTTGTATTAGAAACGACTATAGTTTTATTTAATTATTTAAGGAGTATTAGTGTGGAAGAAGTGGAAATTTGTTGGTCTACATACCATAGTATAGAAAAAATAATTTTTCGAACGGCAACAAATCCGAGAAATAATTAAAACGGAAATATAGGACCCACGTTCCAATTCCACCTTAATTTTTCACCAACTCCGGACCACACCATATTTCCAACTATTTCTGTCGGTGCCCTTTTTTATTTTAAATTAATCACATTCGTACATGTTTTGTTTAATTATCATTGGATACACAAATACACATTTTAAAACAACTAATTAATATTTAAGTGGTTCACATAAACATATAAACAATTACATTTCTCGTTAAATAATGCTTCAAAACGCACATTTTTGTTCACACCTTCAACACCGTATTACCATTCCTGGGACCCACAATATATAAAAATCAAGAAACGAATAAAATTGACCAAATAGACGGTCAACTCATTAAATTATATATATACCATTAACCAAAGACATTAATGATGGATGCGTAACATTTAAGTTAAGATTAAAAGATCTTTCACCAACAACATTTACTATCTCTGATTTTACCCAAATAGGTAAATAAAGAGGGACTATGGGTAAGAAACACCACCCAAAATACGACACGAAAATAATAGGATATTAGGTGGGTGTCACGTGACTCATATTTAACCCGTAGATGAACATGTATAATTAAACAGGTCATGTTTGAGTTGATTTGTTTAATTAAATGGTTAACATAGGTGGGTGTCACGTGACTCATATTTAACCCGTTAATTGTTGCCCAGATTGACATGTATAATTAAACAGATCATGTTTGGGTTGATTTGTTTAATTAAATGGTTAATGTTCGGGTTGACATATTTAAATCATTGAAGAGATCAACCACGCAACCTGTTTACGACCCATTTATTGCAACCTGCCAACCCAATTAACACTTGAATACATGTCATCGCCACAAGATTGACGCCCCTAATTGTGTGATAATTTCAAGAATGTATACACGACGATTATGTAACGGTAGATAAGGAAAACGGGATTGACGAAAATATAAAGACGAAGATTGCATGGTTAAGGAGACTAATATGCACCCGATAAACATGTTTATTGCGTGTAATACAAAAAAAGATTATACATTGACATAATCGCTAATCTAATTGTGTTAGTAAGAACTTGAAAAGAACAAAGAAGACGTACTATAGTAGCTAAACGCGTGAAATTGGAAGAAGATGGATAAATTATGCTAAAAATCGACATGAAAGAAGTAGCGTACAAGAAAAGAAGAAATAAAGCGTAACGCCTTTTTTCTCCCATTGATTGTTGTTATACTTCACTAATTTCATCTTTGCGGCATAATCCAACATCCACAACCAATCCTCTCCTTTTCGACTTCACGACCCTGCAACAATTTCTCCTCGGCGACTGAAAAACAAAAAAAAAACATTATAAAACACATATTATGCAAGTACCATAACAATACTATTAGGGTACTAACTTAAATATTTTAATAAAAAAACGCTTTAGAAGGTTGTATGCATTAAAAATAGACTTTCAGATAATTTTCAATATGTTTGACCCATTAGCTAGTTTTTTTTTTTATTTGACCCGTTTGGAATAAAATTTCGAAACAAAGATTATACAAGTAAAAATAACATTAGACTTACCCTATCCCATAATTGAGGATCCGGTCTTTTAAAGACGACAACTTTATCAAGACTTGAAGGATCAATCATCTTCCATTTGCAAAGAGGATGAGGCACCCGATGTCGTGCATATTCACTAACGGACATATTTGTCGTAGAATTCAACCGAACCTTCGTCATGTAGAACACAAATGGTTTCTGACACGGGTTACGGGCCACGGGCCTGGTGTTGAAAGCATAAGCCGTGTAATCCGCTCTGCGGTACCAGTTTAAGAAAGTTCTTGATGGCATCTCCACCTCACGGGGCGACAATATTCCTCTAAAAACTTGAATTGCAAACCCCCAAGAAACGGAAACGGTCCAACCCTTTGTTTGATCGTAACAAATCGACTGTTGTATGAGCCCGGCCGAGTCTATTTTCATTGGTTGCATTAGTCTTTGCAGGGCTTCGACACGTGTCACTTCTGGAAAAATGGGCTCCACTACGTCAAGGTGGTGCAAAGAGACAAGTGGTGTCACGGGGTGTGCGGCAAGCAGCCCGAATAAGTTACCGTACACATCGTACTGTATAAAACAACAAAAACACACTTTAGAAGAGTAAACTAGCCGGTCCGTTAAACTACTCAATCAGGAAACTTTAGTTCAATATATAGCAAATATATAATTAAATTAAAAAAACTACAATTCAAGAACATACTCAAATGGGTAACTTTAATTTTAAAAGATAGTAAATATTAATAAGAGTAAATTGTCATTTTCGTCCCTAAGGTTTGGCCGCTTTTGCGACTTTCATCTAAAGGTTCGTTTTTCCGCACCTGGGTCCTCGTGGTTTCAAAATCTTGACATTTCCGTCCCTGAGGTTTGGCTATTTATTGCGATTTTCGTCCTCAAGATTTGGCCCGCAGGGACGAAAATGACAAGATTTTGAAACCCCGAGGACCCAGATGCTGGAAAACAAACCTTTGGATGAAAGTGACCAAACCTCAAGGACAAAACTGGCGATTTACTCTATTAATAAAATAAAACTAGCATTCAAGAACACAGATTGTTGTAATTTTAAACCACTCAAATAGGTAACTTCGGTTTAAAAGAGAAAATATAAAAAATAACAAACTACTACCATTCAAGAATATAAATTGTTGTAGTTTATTGGGACAGTTAAAAAATAAAAAATGAAATACAAGCTTATAGACAAGAATTTCATGACTTAAGCCATAACAAACAGACTTTTCACAAGATGGGTAACCCATCCCTGTAATAAAGTTGCAAACTTTACATCAAATCTAGTGAAGGAAACAGTTATAAACAAATACCAATACTACTGTACAATAATTCAGGATTCTGTAGGTGCCCATGTGCATCAATTATTGCTCTAAAACCACACATATAATTCCAACATAAACAAAATAAAATTATGGCTTTCACTATCAGGAGACAAGTAGTTAAAATCAAAAACCTTCAAATGGGCTTTTAGTTAAGCTTAGCAATAATAATAACATTTAAATTAAATTTGGGTTGGCAAATCTTGAAAAAAGAATCCGGAAAATGTAGATAAAAAGCCGTAAACTTGAGAATATTTTGTCGGTTTCAGTCTATGGAGACTGATTTCGGGCTACAAACCGGATTTTGGCTTTCTAAACAAACATTTATACAGTTTTTTTAAGTCATAAGAAAATATATTCCATTACTATTTTTTACTGAATTTAAAGAATATTAAGTAAGAATGGTAGGTAAACGAGCAACAAGCTGCGCCGCAACCCCCCTTTGACAGTTTACGGTAATTCAATAAAAACCATGATAAATGTAACAATTTTCTAGTCATGTCACATTTATGTTTAGTTTTCTTATAAATGGAGCCAAGTATTTCCTCAATATGCCCCACTACTTCATGAGACATGATAAGAAATTCTATTTAATGATCTTCTTTTATACTAAATACTTACAATACACACCATAAAAAAATTTGTTTTTCACCATTAACTACAACCAAACTAGAATGACTTACAAGTTGCAAGTTGCACCTTTCAATCCACCAATGCAATAAAACAAGTCACAACAACATTTGCCAAAATGGGTTTTGCCCATTTTACCCTTTTGCCCCATTAAGATCAATCAATCTTTGACCACTTCAAGATTTCAAACTACAACTAAACTTACCAACCAATAAACACAAAATTCAAAGGCTTTAGGTTTTAACACAAGTCAATATCAACATTAAGGATATGGGTTTTTCCTAATTATTATGTTAGATCAATCTTTAAACACAATGCACAAAAACCAAAGGGTTTAGGTTGAAGTAACTAACTAACCTGATGAAACCCAACCTCTTTAGTAAGGGGCACACCGAGCTCGGCCATACACGCCTGCATCCGATCATCGGACCCGTAAAGCCCGGGATACCGCTGAATGCACCGGTCCTGCATCTTGGACAAGGCCTTAGCCAAGGGATAACTAATGGCAAACCCCCCTCCCCCATAAGCCATCCCATAACTAAAATATATATTCTGCAAATGACTCTCAGACAAACTCCCAATATAATAATACTGATTATGATCATACTTATTCAAAACCCTCACAAGATTCTCTGTCACAAACACTGTATCATCATCACCCATCACAAACCACCTCACATTCTCCATCCCTTGTTTTAATGTCTCCGAAACTATCCTCGATATCCGAATCGCTGACCTATGACCCTGTTTGTTCTTATAACTAAAATGTGAAGTGTTCCCGGATATTCTAACCGGTGGGAGACCATCATCGGGTCGGGTCTCAACCGGGTTATCCAACCAAACAATCCCCCTCATTTTCTCCTCCTTTTTCCACCACAATTTTATATAATTCTTTCGTTTCTCCCACAGCTTTGCAGAAGCTGCAATCCCAAACACAAGATGCTTCAACTCTGTCTTCTCCGGCAACATCACCGGAGCTGGAACTGAAACGGTGACGTTTTGCAACCGGGTTGAGAACATCAGATCTTGCTGTTCGTGTTCAGTACAGGGGAGATTAGGGGTGTTTAAGAGCTTAAGAGTGTAGATAAAATAAGTTGCGAAAACAAAGAGGATGAGGTACAGCATGAGCTTCGGGTACCCGGATCCGACCCGGTTGGACAAAATGGGAGGTGGGTTTGATCTCATCTGATCCCATATGATTTTATCTGAATCTTTTTGACCCAATTTCATACTGGATGATCCGGATTCAACCCAGATCTGTTACGCGATGAAAGTATGAAACTGAAATCAAAAAGCTGTTGAAGAAAGTGACACAAACAGGGCGTTTGAATGGGTTGGAGAGCATGCAATGGTTGTGCCAGCTTGCACACTCCCCTGAGTGGATGGATCTTGTGGAAGATGATGAGTATATATGTATGTATATGTGTGTGTGTGTGTGTGAGTGTGCGGCCGTGTGTGTGTTGGTGCAGAGTGAGAGAAGGGGTTCTCAAATTGATGAAGACAAAGAAAAGAAAATAATTGTGAGGGTTTTTGTGTTGTGAGGTGTATCAAGATAGAGATAGAGATGTGTTATATTTATAGATCTACTTGGTTTATGTTGATATGTATGTTTTGGATTTATTGTTATATTAGATGAGGATTGGTTTTTGAAGAGCTTTAATCTAATCTCACAACCAATTTGTTAACTAAGTAGATTTAGAGATTGGGGGATATAAATTTGATTGAAAAGAAAGTTATATATTTAAAATAAAGTATGTTTTAACGAATTAAACTAATATGTGTAGAATAACATCGTTGCTGGTTTCGGTGTTTATTTTTATGATTATGTTACGTATCTTATTTATTTTAGTTTTATTACTATTGTTAAGTCAAGGGATTAGGATGTTATTTTGGTTTAGTTTGGGGGTGTCTTATGTAAGTTCCTTATCTATTTATTTGGATGTTACGTATGGAATGGAATCAAGCATAATTTGAGTCAAATATCTCTCTATCTCTTAGGGGGTGTTTGGGGTTGAGTTTTGAAAATAGATTATGCGTTTTGAATAATCAGAATCAGATAATTAGCTGTAACAAAACGTGCTGCAGAAAGATAGTGTTTGGATTTGATTATGTTGTTTGATATCACAATAATCAGATAATCAACATTGTTTGGATTTGATTATGTTGTTTGATATCGCAATAATCAGATAATCAACTATTTGAGTGTTTGGCAAGTATATATATTTCAAAAAAATAAATAAGTGAAAACGTAAAAAATCAGTTTTTGGATTATCACGTTTTCCTGCAGCAAGGGGTGACCTACTTATGGATTATCACGTTTTGAACTCTACAAAACGTAAAAAATCACTTTTTATTAATTTTTACCAAACACTCAAAATAGATTTTTTGCGATTTCAAAACACAATAATCAAATAATCAGGTTGAAAACGCAATCCCAAACACCCCCTTAGTTTTCTTTCTTCCCAAGGTTTTAACCCTATCAGATTATCGGTCAAATTAAGACATATGTTGATATTCTTTTGAGAGACAATTTTTTGTGTAATTAAATGTAAAGTAAAGTGTCATTTTCATCTTTGTGATTTTGTCATGTTTGTGAGTTTCTTCTCGTTTCATTCGAAAAGTTTTCTTTTCACACCTGGATCCTTGTGCTTTCTAAATATTGCTCTTTTCGTCCAACTGACTAACCTCATCCATGTTTTATCGTTAAAGTCAAGGCAATCTTGTCCATTCCACACCACAACTTCCAAATATTGCAGATCTGAGAAATTTTCATCCGGTCGATCCTTGGGTGCAATAAGTGTGTTTTTACCTACTGAAATCACAAAATCAAGTGAGTGTAAATCCTTTGTATGATGTAATGTCCAAAATGTGGTGTGATGTAATGTTAAGCCCATGGACATGTGCTAATTCTTGTTTGGTTTATTTTTTTTTACCGAAGATGATGCAAGCTATATCATTCTTTTTCCCTTGTTTTCTCTTTGACATGCTTTAAGGGTGTACGGGGCACTCTTGGTGACCCCATGCGGTGACTGAAGTCCCCGCTCGGGAACACCGGCGCCATCAAGGCGGGGACCGAATTCGGCGAGGTGGGTCGGGGCTTGTTCACCGATGAAGATTTGAATGTTTAAACGGCTATATAGCCGTTATCTACTATAAAAAAAATTTCCTAACCCTATAAATACTACCTTTTTAACCTTTTTATTTTTCAAACCCAAAACAACTCTTACCCATTCAACTCATCTAATTTTTTTAACCAATCTTTAAAAAAAATGGATTCCAAGTTCTCGTTTTTTTCTCCCCTGCCCGACTTTCCCGACGATGAAGATTCATCGTCAAGCGATGGTAGTTTAATTTTCTTCCAAAATGTCATCCAACAAGCGAAGCTACTAGACACGGCATCGTCTAGTAAAAAAAATTGTCCGTCGAGATCGTGTGGGTGGCCACGAAACACTCATGGCCGATTATTTTGTAGAAAATCCAAAATTTAATGCCGATATTTTTCGTCAGAGGTTTCGTATGTCCAAGTCTTTGTTCCTAAAAATTGTTAGTGACGTGGAAGCGAATAACGAGTGGTTTCAAGAGGGCTTGGACGGGAGAATGAAGAAAAGTTTCACGCCGTTGCAAAAGGTTACTTCTGCGATTAAACAACTTGCAACCGGTAACCCACCAGACGAAAACGACAAGTATTTAAATATGTCTGAAAGGACCTCTCGTGAGTGCCTTGAATATTTCTGCGAGATGGTCTGTACAATGTATGCCGGTGAATTCTTACGTAGACCAACGAGCCATGACGTTGCGCTATTGTATCAGGCTCATGAGGAGAGACATCACCTACCTGGTATGTTGGGTAGTCTGGATTGTACACACTTCGTCTGGATTGTACACACTTCGTCTGGAGAATGTGCCCCACAGAATTGCGTGGACAATATATGAGAGGCGATCATCAATACCCGACGGTTATGTTAGAAGCGGTGGCGTCTCAAGATTTGTGGATTTGGCATGCTTTTTGTGGCCCGGCGGGTTCACAAAACGACATCAACGTGCTGCAACAATCTCCGTTATTTCTTACTCAACGAAACGGAACGACGCCAAATTGTCCATTTCAGGTGACGACCACTTATACAAACGCGGGTATTATCTTACTAATGGGATCTACCCTAGCTGGTCCGTGTTTGTGAAGTCTTTTCCATATCCTCACATCCCGAATGAAAAAAAGTTCAAGAGGCAACACGAGGCCGCAAGAAAAGATGTGGAACGGACGTTTGGTGTGTTAAAGGCGAAGTGGGGAATACTAAATTGTCCAATGCGTTCCAAAACGGTGAAAAAAATAAGGTCCATCGTGTATACGTGCATTATTTTACATAACATGATTATAAAAGACGACGGAAGGGCGATAGCACCGGTACACATTCAAGATCCTCCAGTCGAACCTGTCTTCGATGATACAGCTTATAGCGAGCTCATTGACAAAGAAACGCATTGGAGACTAAAACACGATCTCGTTGAGCATCTCGGACGTTTAGATCTACCTCACCTTGAAGTGAGTTCCGACGACGAGTAGTTTGTTTTTATATTTTTCTAGTTTGAATGTAACTTTTATTTTTCTAGTTTGAATGTAATTTTTATTTTTTTAGTTTGAATGTAATTTTTATTTTTAATTTAATGAAATGTCTTTTATTAAATTTTATTTAATTTTTATTAATATTTTTTTAATTTATAAACATGCATAATTACAACAAATAAAAAACAAAAAAATAAAAATAAAAAAAGCAAGTCCCCTAAGAGAGGAGTGCCGCCATCAAATTGAGGTGCGAGGGGAGTTTAAGAGAGGAGTTGACGTGGCATAACCTGATTGGGTGTGCGTAAGAGAGAGGACTCCCCTAAGAGGGGAGTACCCCTCTCACCCTAAGGATGTAAAGGAGGTGACATGTTGTACTAAGGTATAATATTTAAATGCAACTTCTGTCATGGGTTGGGGGCTGTGTGAGGATTTTAAGTTTTTAGGCGTAAATATCTTTCTATACTAATAAATAAAAATCCTTTTTAGACACGTGTCATGCTCTGGTAATTTCTCACTCTTATTTTTGTATTTATCTCTTTTATTAAATAATAATAATAATAATAATAATAAACTAATAATAATAATAATAATAATAATAATAATAAACATCAATTTAACTAAATCTATTTATCTCTTTTGTTTTCTTAATCTGAAATTGATTTCTTTTTTAACTCTAAAGTTTCAGTCTTTGTCAATTTAAGTCTAAATATTCAATTTTTGGTATTTTAACTCCTTTGATTAATTTGATTTTTCACTTCTAATTCAAAAGTTTTCATCTTTTGCAGTTTAACCCCTTTAGTTTTTTTTTTACTTTCCATCCAAAGGTTTTCATCTTTCGCAATTTAATCTCAACACTTTTTTTTTACCTTCAACTTTAGTCTCATATATACTTTTCATCTTTCATAAGTTCTCCGTTTAATGTGTCGTTCTAAATTTCCGAGTTAACACGCTGCAAGGTGCGTGTGGGGTTCAATGTTTTTTCATCTGTTTTTTTCCTGTTTGACATGTCCGTCGCAACGCGTCTATTTTTCCCGTTTGATAGGTCTGTCGCAATGTGCGAGTCAGAAATCGACTTAGTTATTTTTTTCTCGGTTTTACACATAGGCTCGTGGTCATGTGAGAAACATTTGTCTTTCATCTAACATGATATATAACTAATGAATCCCCGCCGCATTGCGGCGAGTGGTAATTCTAGTATATATATAATATTTTCTTTTTACAAGTATGTATATATGTGTTTACATACATGGCAAAAAAAATTTTTGATGTATTTTTTTTTACATTAGTGTAAAAAAACGTCAACAACCTAGGATACGCTAGTTTTTGGCGAGTTACATTTGTGTAAATAAATCTCGGCATGGACTTAGGGTTTGGTGAATGTCTAAATCTGGGTTTTGTTGTGAGATAAGCTAGTTTTTGGCGAGTTACATTTGTGTATATAAATTTCACACATTTTGTAAATTCGACATCGTACGTATTTGTTTTTTAATATTTAACACCGTACGTAAAAATTTTTTACCCGTGAGTTTATATTTGGCATTTTATTAAAAAAAAGTATTTACACTCCGCTTTGTTTATTATGTTAAGCACTAGTGATCCTTAATTAATTGAATGGGATATTTTTACCACTTTTGTAACAGCTCATCGTCACCGCACATGATATTGTCCGCTTTGGCAGCCAGCACGTCCTCAGTTCCCGCCCCTCACGGTTTTAAAATGCACCATGATGGTGAAGGTATCAAGCCCCTTATAAGGAAGCCTCTGTTCCCCTTCACAACCAATGTGGGATGTTACAATCCACCCTCCTTACGGGGCCCAGCGTCCTCGCTGGTACACGAATCCGGTCCCTGGCTCTTATACCAATCTGTCACACCCTCAAATTCCCCATGCGGGGTTGTAAATCAAGTTAAACTAAAAATTGGTCACAAGACACAGAGTAATGGGTCAAAAGGGAATTTTATGGTTAAGCGTAAGGGATAAAGTGTAAACGTACGAGAGATTCTTCATATTTCGTTCATACGATGATGTTGAAAGGCTTATACTAAGATTCTGGTAGGGTTTCAATCAAAGCGACAGGTTCTTGTGAGAAGCTTAGTTTCGTTAAGACGCTTACATTGGTTAAAACAAATAATGAGATATTCGATTGATGAAAGTTCAATTTGTTCGAGAACATCTTCAGTCTAATAGTTGCGCCTATCAACTACCGAATGGGTTTAACGGTACCAGTTAGTCGTTGAGTGGTTTATGAGAACTTCTACTGGTAGTGGAAGTTTTAAGCATGAACATCACAGGTTGGGACAACTTATCCACACACAAGGTTTCACAAGGATTCTCATGCATCGCAAATTACTATTACGTGTGCACCCGTAATGCTAATTTGGTTTGCATGCTCACCCTAGTTCCTCCTGTCTTGTGTTACGATGTCTCTCAATTGGGTTGTCGAGTACGGGGTGTTGCCAAAAAATGAAAAAAAAAAGTTATCAAAAGCGTAGTCATCAACCAAACGTTGATCATCTAGAATTTATATCAGATAGAGTAGTCAGGAATCGTTCAACTCAAATATTCTCTCGAGTCGAAACACGTGAGAGTCCAGTCCAATAGATTGTAGGTGGAGACATGCACATGAGACACGCATGTACTTGCTATGTGAATTCGAGAGATAAAATCAGTTCATCGTCATAGGTTATCAGGAGAGGTAAGTAATCGTTCTGCTATTCGAGTCAGAATAGGGTTTCAGTATGCGTTAGGCAAACGTTCCCAACTTCATGGTCAAACTATTTTCCAAAGAATGTTAATCAAAGATGTGAACTCGTGAATTCAGGATTCGGGAAAAGAAAAGAAAAAAATATGATGCCCTCGAACAGGAGTAGATGCTAGTTGTTAGCGATCCCAAGGACGTCGCCACTGGGATGATAATACAAAGAGGTTGGTGTGTTCCTCGTTAGTAGAGTGTGATGTGGATGATGTTGACAAGTCCGCAATATCGCTATGTGTTTGGACGCCATGTGCATATATGTATAAGGTATTAGTGTCTGTGCATATCATATACGAGTTTCTGTGTCTGTGTTGGTGTAAGAATAATGCAATGTTTAAGGCTATAGACTAAATCTACCCTTTAATGCAAACCCAGTTTACTATAATTGTTGGATCTTTGCCGTTAAGATGATATGAGTTAGTCAAATTGGTAATGCTATACATGCGTGGGTGTCAAGTAGTCATTAGTGTAGTGTATGCAATAATACTGGTGAACCTTGCACTTTGGAGCGGAGTGTCATCGTAGCTTTTCGTGAGAGAACGGTTATAGTCTGGTTTTTCAAAACTTTAAACCGAGTTCACTATAACCAATGGCTCTGATACCATCTGTAACAGCCCAGCGTCACCTCACCATGATATTGTCCGTTTTGGCAGCCAGCACGCCCTCAGCGCCCACCCCTCACGGTTTTAAAATGCATCATGATGGTGAAGGTATCAAGCCCCTTGTAAGGAAGTCTTCGTTCCCCTTCACAACCAATGTGGGATGTTACAACTTTAACCAAATAATATTATAGTATCATAAAACTGAATCAACTACTTCTTTTTTATATTAGGGTAAATTACACTTTTCGTCCTTTATGTTAGTACCGGATTGCAACAGATATCCTTTAACTTCAATAATTATAGCCACAGTCCTTTATTTGCAAAACCCGTTACACTCTACGTCCTTTAGTACTAACCAGATCAAAATTTTCAGTTAAGTTTATTCACTTAAGGGTATTTTGGTCAATTCATGTTTTTATCTAAATGTTTAATAATAAAACCAAAAAAATTGCATATACACTTCATCTTCCCCAATTTCCTAACCCTAAAACCCTAACTACCACAACTTGCCACCACTACTTTATCCTACTGCCACCACCACCACCTCATCCTGGCGCCACCACTCCGGCCACACCCACCACCCCTAACCCTTTGCAGATCTGCAAGCTAGTTGTTTCCTGTGTTGCTTTTCGTTAATCAGCTTCAACTTCTTTGTATTTAATTAAAGAAACAAAAACAGAAACTTGCAAATCTGACAATAGAACCCCTCTTCCCCAATTACTAAATTTTGAAAACCTTGTAAACTAGTTCAAGTAAGAGTATGAACCAAAAAGTAACTAATAAAAGAAAGATGGATCTTTAACATTCTGCAGCAAACAGAAAAAGGAAATAAGAACACAAACCAGTGAATCGATAGTGTTGGTTAAGAAAGATGGATCTTTAACCACCAGCTTCGCACAGTCAACCCACCAGCTTCGCAACAACCACCTTCACCCTCTATCTATCTCTCTCAAAAATTGCCATCACCCTCACCACCGTATCACCTCCGTCCTCCAGCCATCCCTTCCACAATCCCACCCACAGTCAACCCATCCAGACCCTTCACCACCACCAAACCCGGTTCACCTTCTCCTTCAGCAGCCAAAGCCCACCGGAAACCGACTGCTTGGTCCAAAGCAACAACCCATCAACGAGTAACAGATGTCGATTGAAATTTAGATCTCGATTGAACATCAGATTTACCTTCAAACTAAAGAATAATGACTCAATCTCGATTGAACATCATATTTCTTTATAGTTTACCTTCAAAATCCGTCGACGCCCCTTTATCAGATTTCTCGATTGAACATCAGATTTCTCGATTGAATACGCAGTGGTGAGGGTTTGGTTGTGAGTGAGAGAGATAGTTAGAAAGAGAGGATGGGGTAGAGAGAGAGAGTGTGTGTGGTGGTGGTGGGTGGTTGATGGTGGTGGTGAGTGTTAAAGAAAGAGAGAGGGGGAGGGAAAGAACTAAAGAATGGGGAGTAGTTTTTAATCTCTTTTTTTATTGCATTAGAACGTTAAAAGACAATATTAACCTCATGTGCAGGGCACATGTCATATTTAACTAAAAGTTTTAACCAAGTTAGGATCAAAGGACATAAAGTGTAATGTTTTTAACGAAAAAGGACTATGATTGTAATTATTGAAGTTAAAGGTTATCCATTGCAATATGATACAAACATAAAGGACGAAAAGTGTAATATACTTATTTAAAATTAGTTTTGCTAAGCTATATGGTTAAGAGTGTAACATCCAACTGTTCTTGATTGAGGCCTTGAGGTAATAGTTTTTAAATATTGTTTCTTATAGGGCATTTTGGATGATTAAATTGTGATTGTCTTATTGTTTTTCAAACTTGAGTAGGTTGGAAGCCCTTTTATTAAGTGGTTGATTATCATGCGATAGTCGTTTTGACATAACCTAAGGTTGTTGTTGTGGTGTTACGGTTCAGTCGTTCCAGATATGAGAGATCTCGTCGTCAACGAGAGATTAGGTCAGTTGTGACGTTCCAGACCCGAGAGATCTCGTCGTCAACGGTGGTGTTAGGCGGCTAGGGTTCATTTTTTAGGGGTTTAATCACATGACGGTATATTGATCGAATTGCTTTGTGGCGTTTGAAAAGGTATGTCGTTAATTTTGCATCGCAAAATTTGATATGTTTTTTTCTTAATCAGTTTAAATTTCGACCCCGAATAACATTGAAACTGCACGTAAAAATAAATTCAACTTGATAAAAATGTTTGACACTTGACACCGCTCGTAAAAAAGCTATTTACGTGTGAGTTTGTGTCACGACCCCCGACCCGTACCCCGGTTCGGGAGCCGTGAGGCAGACAGCAGTGGTACCGGTGTTTATAAATTTCGCAGCGGAAAATTAATCAGGAGCGGGTGTCAGGAAAAATTATCAGAGTTTCAAAACACCAAGTTTTCATTTCATAATCCGTGGGGTAAAACCAGTATTTACATAAAGGAATTTCACTGGGAAATCCTTGATTACAGAAAACACGTTTTATTCATGTCTACATAGCCACTTATTTAAGCTGAAGTGCTTCACGACACTTTTCTCCACTTCACAGTAAATCACCTGAAACGTGTTTTAAAATTTTTTTTGAATGACTAATTTCTTTAATCCATGTCGTCTGTGGGACTAGAACCCAAGACCTTGCCCTTCCCAACCTAGGTGTTTTAAAGGCTTTGCCTTTGCCAATGGATCACCACCCCATTGGTATCTTGAAAGACTTTTGTAAAAACACATTTATTATAATTTACAGCATTAAGGGTTTTTACATTTGTTTATATCTAAAAATTACTTCAAATCAGTATTGCGACTGAGGCCAACCCCTGTGCTCGTGGTCATATTACTATTGGCTATGTCGTCGTCCAATAGTAACGTAATAATTAGTAAGTAATGTATACAAAACCCCACATACTAACAATAATTTCAGAATATAAAAACTTCATCACTGTAAGTATTACGGAAAAACATTTAGGGTTTGAAAGCATTTGATAAAAGAGAATGACTCACATTGCAGATTAAGTTGACAGTATTGGCCTACTGGTTTAATGCTTGTATAACTAATTAAACATATAATGCACACGTATTAGCGTATTAACTCAATTCAACTTTAACGATAATCACGAGATCAAAACCCACAACGAATGACAAAGTATAGCCGTATGCCGGCATCAAGTAAACATTTGTTGGATCGGTTTCAATCGATCAGATAAAATACCATATCAGTGATTAGAGTTATTACCCTGATAACGGGGCAGAGTTGCGGTGCTTCAGGAATATCGGGTAGCGTAGCAGAATAACAGAGAAAGAAAAGAAAGTTTTCTGAGCAATTGGAAATGTCTCAATCACGTCCAATTTATAGCTGCAGAAGTACCTCGTCGCGTCGCGCGAACGAAATGGTACAACCCCTTCGCGTAGTGCGAAGGGCCTAGCTAGGGCATAGCTGGCCTGAGTCAGCCAGCAGGTCTGCCACGTGGGCGACACGTATTCGCCACATGTCTCTGGCGGTATTCCATTGGGTCGCGTCGATGCGACGTGGTCAAAACTCAGGATCCCTCTTTTATCGTGCTGGTTCTTATCGTGCGTTTTTGGAGTTTCGGTTACGAATCGTTTATGGACTTTTTCGATGGTTGTTATAGTTTGACATTCGACACTGTCCGAAATTTTTTTTGTTTGACACATGACACCGCTCGTAAAAAAATTATTTACGTAATGTTCTTTGTTTATGCATAATTGAGCTGGTTTAAGTTATGTTTTATATCATAAATACGTCAAATCATTTCAAGTTACGAATATGATTTGATATATTTTTGAATTTTTTTAGAGTTTCGTTGTTTTTCAACTAAGGCGTAAAAAAGTTTACAACCGGGGGTGTAAAAAAGTTTACAACGGGGGTGTAAAAAAATTTAAAATGTTTTAACAGGGGCGTAAAAAAATTTACAACCGGGGCGTAAAAATAATTTACAACCGGGGGTGGGGGAAACAAAAAAAAATACGTGTCAGCGGCACCCAAAAACAATTATAAAAATGTTTGTAAATTTGTAATTTTTACATACGTTTGAAAACATGTTTTTACGTTTGTTGCCGAATGTTAAAAAAAATTGCGCACGGTGTAGAAAGTAATTTTTTTTACATGCGGTAGAAAAATGTTTTGTATGCCTCTGATCACATAATCGAGATCCTCTAAACGTCACACGTAAATATTTTTTACACACATTTGTAAAAAATGTTTATTTTACATGCGTTTGTAAAATGTTTTTACGAACGGGTGACGAATGTAAAAATTTTGTTGCGTAAAGTGGAGTATGTAAAAGCTTTGTTTTACATACGTTAAAAAGGTGTTTTCACGTTTGTGGAATGTAAACGCTCTTTTTTTATCTTTGATTTTCGCAGGTGTGGGGGCTTTTCTGTTTAGAAACGAGGATAACGAACACCAAATGAAGGCGAGTTGGGTGCATTTATTTTTTTCAAGACATGTTTTGGTGATTTTACGTCAATGTAAATTTGTAGATCTGTTTGCGGGTGAAAATTTAGGGACCATTTTGTTGTATAAAATGCAATTTTGCATTTTAAAAAATGGTTATTAGATTTTATCACCCGGAACTATTGGCTATTGGCCGCTGCCACCCTCAAATATCACTTTGATGCCTGTCACCCCCAACTTAACACTTTGTATGTTCTGTCATCAAGTTGTTAATTGATCACTAACTTTTGATATTGTTACTATACTTTTGGGGGTGTCATAGGGATCTTAGGACACCACAAAAGTATAGTAACGAGATCAAACGTTAGTGATCAGTTAACGACTTGGTGACAGAACACAATAAGTTAAGTTAGGGGTGACGGACGTCAAAGTGATAGTTAGGAGTGTGAAGGGGTATGGTCCCAGATCTCGCGTCAGCATCGACCGCGAGTGACCATTACCCTTATCAAAACCCCCACTAGCTAACAACCTACTTGTGTCCGTGCGGGAACGCGTCGACACAGTGGTTGAATCCAATCTGCCCAATGATGGAGGAGGACTTACCTGGAATATGAGAACAGTATAGTGATGCGGCTGACACCGCATCTGGTGTATGAAAACGGAAGTATTCACAGCGATGCGGCCTGGCACCGCATCCAGTGAACACTTCTATCAATACAGGGAAGCTGGATAACAGCAACAGTCACCACAGACGACGATGCGGCCTGGCACCGCATCTCGCGTATTTCTTGATCAAAGAGTGAGACGCGGGAACATCTACAGTTACCGCAAACAGCGATGCGGCCTGCACCGCATCCTGTCTACTCATCAAGTGGGACTGACACCACAGAGCAAGTAGCACCAATGGCAGCCGCCTGTCAGGTCTACGTAAGCGACAGACTGACGTGACGTCGCCTCCCCGGCCGACATGTCTGACACACCTGCAAAGGTGCAGCATGCCGTCAGTCTATCCATCCACCTCCTCCTTCACTCCTCGGCTATAAATATCAACCCCAAACCAGGTTTGAGGTATCTCTTCACAACTCTCTCACTACTACTACTATCATACTTTGCTTCCCAAGCAGACTACTGATTCTCATGTCGGAGAGTGGTAACAAGGAGCATCCCCCCACCCCATCCTCATTGTTACGAGTCACGGTTTGTTTCCTTGTGCAGGAGATCAACCCACCGGTGATCCAGCCAGCGATCCTCGAGAGGAAGGGATTAACCCTTCTTGACGAGACCAGTGAGTTAACCACACTCGGGTAACCATTTTTTCATCATTGGCGCCCACCGCTACTCTTAGCACTTTTTCAACCATCCTTCTCCCTCTCAAAAGATCATGACTGATCACCAAAACAACACTGGGGATAACCAAAACCCCGCAAACCCAGGGCCGGTAGGGGTTAATCCCTCAGCCTCACATCCTGGACACATTGGCACGTCGACGCAAAGGGGTCCATCCCTTACGTTCGGACATGACTTATCACAGTACGCATCTGTGATCCCACCAGACATGGACCCTCATGCCTGGTATGACCAGTAGGCAGCCCTGCTAGCCGCAACATACAACCGCGCTTGTGCGGAAGCGCATGTACAAGCTGGGCCTACCCCAGCACCGCACACCCCTGCGGTTCGTATTTTACAATACGAAGGCAGGGTACCCTCACGTCCAGCCTCGAGAAGCAGACGTGAAGAACGCGAATCATCTTACAGTGATGTCCACACAATAAATGAGGATGATTCCTCATACGGGTCCCACAACAGGGGGCCAGTACATATTCGCCTGGGTCCGTACAGCGAGGACAGGCGGCGGTCCGCATCCCGACACGGCTTCGGAATCCAGAGCCGGTTGGGCCCACAGCCATATACCGAAGGGTATGGGCGTACCGACCCGGACGACCATACATATTGCGGGGATTCTCATGCTACCAATAGCAGGCCGGGAGGACGACACTATATTCCTCCCACTCATCCCCGCAACACATACCTCAGGGCTGCAAAGCGCCCTGAGAACCAGCCCTACAGGCCGAAAACTCCAAATTCGCCCCGCGAATTGCCCACGCCCATGTAACCACAACAAAATTCCCATTTAATGTTGGGAAATACAACGGTTCGTCCGACCCGGACGACCACATGAACGTTTTCATGGGTGCGGGATGCAATGGCCAGTGGGATGAACCCACTTGGTGTAATTTTTTCCCCCAGACCCTCACAGGTCTGGCCAGGGCTTGGTTCGATTCTTTGCCAGTGGGATCACTGGCCTCATTCGAGGACTTGCATGCAAAGTTCCTCGCTCATTTCAGCCAGCAACGACGTCACGAACGTGATTCGATGGACGTCATGAATATCTGGCGCAGGGACGACGAATCTCTAGAAGCATTCGTCGTCCGATACAATAAAGAGTGCCTGGAGATAGGCGACGTGGCAGACCAAATGGCACGGAACCACTTCATCAAGGCCGTCAGGGACAAGCAGATGGTTATGACCATCTCTGGAAAGGAGGGCTTACCTAAAAAATGGGAAGATGTCATGGCCGCAGCCAAGACATATGTCCAGACGCAGCGGTCCCTTGAACCACATATGGCAAAGGCACAGCCCCAAGCCGAAACCTCCCGCCAGGAGTCCAAGCGTAACAATAAACGCAACCGGGACGTTGGAAATCGCGACAGCATTTCCAAACCATACTTCCCCCGGACCAACCCGTTTGACCCAAGGAACCATAATGCCCAACGGGACAACCGGGCGTCAAAGAAAGATTCTCGGGACCGCAACTGGACCGAGATCACTGTGTCGCCAAGCGAAGTCCTTCTTACGGACGCACAGTTCCTGCGACCGGCCCAACCAATGAAGTCCAAGAAAAATCAAGATCTCACTCTCTATTGTGAGTATCACAAGGACTCGGGCCATACAACAAACAACTGCATCAGTCTCCGGCTGGAGATTGAGCGAGCCTTAAAAGAGGGGAAACTGCAACATCTTTTGCCAGGTGGGCAAAAACCCACCAAGCGCATTACCCCCCATGGCGAAGGCACCTCCTCAGGGAAGAGGACCATGTATGTGGCCTCAACCCACATGATCAACGGAGGTAAAGGTAGGCCGCGCAAGGCGGCGAGAAGACCGGCCAATGACTGGAAAGACGAGCAAGTCGTCTTTCCAAAAGTCCGAGGCGGCCCGCGCGACAGACGCGCCGTCGTTATCACCTGCCAACTAGCTCATTACTGCACCGAGCGATTATTCATCGACCCGGGCAGTACTTCTGATATCATATACGAGCAATGCTTTAACCAGTTCGATCAGGAAGACAAAGATCGGTTGCAAGCAGTGGATTACCCGTTGGCCGGATTCGCAGGGGAAACTGTCTTTCCCCTGGGCCAAATTACGTTTCCTGTGCGCCTTACCAACGGAAGGCACACACGAACGGAAGAGGTAAACTTCATGGTTTTACCTCATACTTCCAAATATGACGTGCTCCTGGGGAGAGAATCCCAAGGTGATTTCAACATGATTACGTCCGTACCCCATTCTGCAATCGGTTTCCCAACCAAAACAGGGGTCGCAATAATCTATGCACGTCGCGAAGTGATGACGTCCGACGAACTGCGTCCGACCAAGATAGCAAGGCCAACCCCCAACAACCAACCAGAAAAATAGGCCCTCAACGCAAAGTACCCAGAACAAAAGGTCACGTTGGGCCACGCCTTGTCCCCTAACACTTGAGCACACCTGAAGCAGCTGCTCTTCAGGAACCAAGATATCTTTGCGTGGACACCCGCAGACATGACCGGGGTCCCACGCGACATCGCGCAACATTTCTTGAATACCTTACCAGGTATCAAGCCAGTGATCCAAGGCCAACGCCACCTTGGATCCGCTAAAAACCAGGCGATGCGTGAGCAGGTCGAAGAACTGCTCTCCGCAGGCATCCTGCGGGAAGTCAAGTACCAGACTTGGTTGTCCAACCCGGTCATGGTGGAAAAACCATCCGGGGGCTGGCGCATGTGTGTCGATTACAAAGACCTCAACAAAGCCTGCCCCAAGGATTGTTACGCACTTCCGGAAATCGATGAAAAGGTCGATAACCTCGCACCATTTCGATGGAAGTGTTTCCTCGATTGTTACAAAGGCTACCACCAGGTACAGATGGCAATCGAGGATGAAGACAAAACGGCATTCCGCACCCCTACCGGAAATTACTGTTACACAAAAATGCCGTTTGGGTTGCGCAACGCGGGCGCAACCTATCAAAAACTGATGAACGACACTTTCCGCGAGCAAATCAGCAAAACTGTCGAAATCTACATGGACGACCTGGTCGTCATGAGCATGGAAGAGGATACCATGCTCACTGATATCGAAAGAACATTCCAAACTCTGCGAAGCGTCAATATGAAGCTCAATCCAGGGAAATGCTCGTTTGGAATGGAAGAAGGCAAATTCCTTGGGTTCATCGTAACCAAAGATGGATTCAAGGTAAACCCGGAAAAAGTTCAGGCGATCGACCGCATGCCATCGCCTTCAACAATGAAAGAGATGCAACGACTAGCTGGCAGGCTAGCCGCACTAAATAGATTCTTAGCCAACCATGCAGCTAAATCTTATCCTTTCATTAAGACCCTGCGGAACTGTCTAAAGAAAGAACAATTCTAGTGGACCGCAGAGGCTGAAGATGCCTTCCGGGAAATGAAGGAGTGTTTGATACAACTCCTAACCCTAACCGCACCACGCAAAGACGAACCACTTATATTATACCTATCCGCCGCAGACAATGCGGTGGGTGCGGTACTAATAGTGGAGCGGGAGGGAGTTCAAACACCCATCTACTACATCAGCAAAATGCTCAACGACCCAGAAACAAGATATTCAATAATGGAAAAGTTGGTACTAGCACTAGTACACGCATCAAGACGGTTGCGACGCTACTTCGCAAATCACGTCATCACGGTGTTAACCAACTACAGGATTGGCCCGATCCTATCCAAACCTGACATCTCTAGGAGGTTAGCAAAATGGGTAATCGAGCTGGGCGCACTCACGCTAAACTACAGGCCGCGCCCCGCAATCAAAGGCCAGGTCCTGGCAGATTTCGTCGCCGAGGTACCGGCAAATCGCATCCAAGAATGCGAACAAGAACAAAACCCTGCACCACCGCCACCTTCTTCAGAAATATGGGCACTTTTTACCGATGGTGCGTCCAACGAAGAAGGTGCGGGCGCAGGTCTGCTACTCGTCAGCCCCGATGGCCAGGAGCTTACCTATGCAATCCGCCTTGATTTCAAAAGCACAAATAACGAGGCAGAGTATGAGGCTCTATTGGCAGGACTACGTCTAGCAGTTAAGCTCGGCGTGCAACATTTGGAAGCACACGTCGACTCCTTGTTAGTTGCAGGTCATGTGCGCGGTGACTATACCGCAAAAGGGGATATCATGATCCTCTTCCTCGAGCAAGCCTTGCAACTAAAATCAAAATTCACTTCCTTCAACATCCGTCATATCAACAGAAGTGAAAACAAATCCGCTGACGCATTGTCAAAACTCGCGTCCACCAGCTTCCAACACTTGGCAAAGGAGATACGCATCGAAATTCTGTAGAATCCCTCGGTCCCCCTGCGCCAAGTCAATGTCATCCAATACGGTACAACATCCTGGATGACACCAATCATTGCATACCTGCAATCAGGTGTGACTCTCGAAAGCAAGTCTGAGGCACGCAAGTTACAATACAAAGCGTGCCATTATCAAATGGGAGACGGTATCCTATACCGCAAGTCATACCTGGGCCCACTCCTGTGCTGCGTCGACCCCCAAGATGCCACATACCTCATCAGAGAGATACACGAGGGAATGTGCGACATACACGCAAAACCACGCATGGTAGTGGCCAAAATCATGAATGCTGGGTATTACTGGCCCGACATGCACCTGGATGCCGTCAAAGAATTGCGCAAGTGTATTAATTGCCAACGGCATGCCCCCAAGACCTTGCGCCCCAAGAACAACTTGATCCCGGTCACCACCGCATGGCCCTTTCAGAAATGGGCAATTGACGTGGTCGGACCATTCCCAGACGCACCAGGTGCAGTCAAATTTATCATAGTAGCGGTCGATTATTTCACAAAATAGGTAGAGGCAAAACCACTTGCCTCAACCACTGCTATGATAACAAGGAAATTCATTTGGGAACACATCATCTGCCGTTTCGGTCACCAATGTGCATCGTTACCGATTACGGCACCAACTTTGCTGCTGACGAATTTCAAAAATGGCTAGAGGAACTACATATTGAACATATATTCTTCTCTGTGGCACACCCGCAAGGGAATGGCCAAGTTAAGAGTGTCAACAAAAGTCTAGTCGAAGGCATCAAAGCAAGATTGGGAACAGCCAGGCGTGGCTGGGTCGATGAACTCCCAAGCATCTTATGGGCTCACCGAACAAGCCCAAAAACAAGCAATGGGGAGACACCCTTCAGCCTGGTCTATGGCTCAGAAGCGGTAATCCCCGCGGAAGTAGGGCTTCCTTCACCTCGAATGTTGGCCATCAACAGAATAGCCAACGATGAAGCACGCAGACTTGACTTAGACCTCTTAGAAGAAAGGCGCGAAAACGCTGCCATCAATGAGGCCAAGTACAAAACCAAGCTTGAAAAATACTACAATTCACGTGTGCGGGTTTGTACATTTAACCCGGGAGACTACGTCATACGCGATAACGAAGCATCTAACGCTGAGCGCCCAGGAAAACTCGCCCCCATGTAGGAAGGACCCTACCTCATCAAAGAGGTCTTGGGCAAAGGCGCGTATAAGTTACAAACGTTAGAAGGTGAAACTATCGCACGCACATGGAATGCACAACAGCTTAGACGCTGCTACATGTAAGCCATGTTTTTTACATTTTCATGTAACCTATCGGGCCGCAGGCCATTTGCAAATAAATAAACGAGCAATTCAATGCAATATTTTTTGTTGCTACTATTACAAATGCGTGTTCCACTTTGCGGTATCCGCAAAAACAGATTGGCAAAATCTTCATTCGCGATACCCACACAAAGTACTAACCACACACAAATATTGTAATAGGCCAGCAAAGGCAAAACATTAAGTGTCTATCCGGCCAAATACACAAGTTTTTACAAAACTTACACAATTCCTAAACCCTAACAGGGCAAACGATGGAATTGACATACTCGTACGACAAAGGTATCGAGTATACTCGACCCCATTCACAATGGGTAGAGTTCCGGACACAAGTTTTTACAAAACTTACACAATTCCTAAAACCTAACAAGGCAAGCAATGGAATTGACACATACTCATACGACAACGGTATAGAGTATACTCAACCCCATTCACAATGGGTAGAGTCCCGCATACACACGTTCAAACATGCAAGAAGTAAAAACACTTGAACAAATTGAGCAACAAAATTTATATTAAAAAAATTCAGGCACCCACACGGTGCATAATGGATTTACATAAAGTTCCAAAATATACAAAGAGGAAAAAAGGGCACGCAGGCCAACCTACGTCCTACTTTGTACCACTGGTACCCGCGCCATCTTGGCCGCCACCAGCAGTATTTTCCTCTTCCGCGTCAGCATATAGCATCCGCATCCGGTCTACATAATCTGCGGCCTCCAAGCATTCATCAAGCTTCTCCACATAAGAGAGAGACGTGTCATAAAAGGATGCAACGGCCGCCTCAAGAAGCGCTTCGGTGTCCACGTCACGAAACCCGGACCCTTCTTCAGTATAGCCGCCTTTATACATGACGTTTATATGACCGATACAGCGGCTATAACCAGCTTTAAAACCAGCATCACGAGCACGCTGCTTGATCAATTCTATGCCAGTTGCGGTCTCAGGTGCATCCATGATAGCTTGAACAATCTACAACAAAAGAACGATAAGATTCACATGCTAATCCGAGTGAATACAAAGGCACGGGATACTTACATGTGCAATACCGTGACTCCGCATCCACTCACGGTCAGCCTCAAGCTGGTTAAAAGAAGAGGTCAAGGCATCTCTGGCTTCGACAGCCTCATTCGCCCGCTCTTCCGCTACAGTCACGCGGGCAGTAATATCTGCGAGCTTAGCCTCGCGAGTTTGCACCTCAACCTTTCAAAAGCAAGAAGCAGTTTGCACAAAGTTAGTAAACATTCTCGAAAGGCAGAAGGAAAGATAAAACAGGAAAAACAAATCATACCTGAAGGCTGCCAACAACCTGATTCAAACGGGTGCGCTCAACATTCGCCTCTTCAAGAGCCTTAGAAGCACGGCTCTCCCTCTCTTTGGCCTCTTCAAAGGCCTTTGCAGCACGGGCCCCCGCTTCTTTGGCCTCTTCAAGCGCCTTTACAGCCTGGGCCTCCGCCTGTCGGGCTTTAACTGCAATCACCTCAGCCGCAGCTTTCTCCTTGCCCAAAACAACATTCGCTGCCTTGGCATTCGTCAGCTCCTGGCGAGCACGAAACAAATTTTCATTCCGTTTAGCCCAAGATTCTTTCCATGTCTTGTGCTCATTGGAAAGTTTTTCGTTCCAACTCTTGCGTTCATCAGAAAGTAACTTAGCAAGAGTACGAACCTGTTTCAGCTCAGCAGTCGCCGCCCACTCCGCGGTCTGTTTCTGCTTCTTGAAAGCAGCCCTATCTTTTTCAAGCTGCTCCGCACCCGAACAAGCAGCTCTCACTAACTCTTCTGCCTCGGCCCGCAAGCGCGCAGCTTCCTCCTCTCTGCGGCCTAACACCCTGTAATCTTCCAGAATGGCATTCGCCACTATGGAACTTCCCACCAGCATGGTGGAAAGTTGATTAATGCGCAACTCACGGGGTGCAAAACGGGCACGAGCAGTTTCAAATGGGGTACCCAGGCCACCCAGAATCTCCTTGCAAGCAGAAGGATCGTTGGAAATATCATCCCCCTGCATAACAGTCCAGGGGGGTCGGTGATAACTTGTACTTCGATCCTGCGTGTTAGTGCGGTAATAATACTCCAATTCAGACTCCCCAGGCTGAATCGGAGGCCCATCATAACCCACACCACAAGAAGATGAGCCAGTAACCTTCTCACCAGTAGGAGACTTTGGCGGAGACTTTTGCGGCTCAGCATCAGATTTCTGCGGCTCAGCATCCGATTTCTGCTTCCCGGCGTCAGAAAACCGTAGATCCAAATTATCACCATCATTTGGAGAGATCAGATTGTTGGAGGAATCAACGGTATCGAAAATCTGGGTTGCGCCCTTCTCCACAGTCCTCTCCGCCTGCACGGTTGGATCAGGAACCACCTTATCAAAAGGTGCCGCAGGTTCCTTCGGTACCCCCGCATCCGTAGCTGTGGTATGCGACGGAGACAAGGGAGCATCAAAGAAAGAAAAATCTTCACCTTGCGGTTCTACAATACAAAGAAAGCACCAACTATCAGAAAACAAGTTGTGCATACAAAAACACTTGCAAAAGTTATACACTTACCAGCAGTGACCGCAGGTTTCTTTTGTGTCGGACCAACCCTCTTGGACTGCAACTTCCGACGTTTCAGTTCACCGGCACCAGCAGCCGTCTGCTCCGGTTTCCTTTTCTCACCCGCAACGGTAGAACCCGCAGCAGTTCCACCTACAGCCGCACCACCACCTGGAACACCCAAACCCTCAAGGGTGTCAGATACTACCACGTAATCGGTATATCTACGGTAACAAGAACGATAGGTACTTGCGGGTTGGGACACCAACGGAGGGACGGCAAAACCCTCAGTTTTCTCCTTACCGCGACCCCGCACGGGTTTCTTCACCTGTTTCCTCTCCACATGCTTCTTAGGGACGGTTTTAACTTCAAACTTCCCTAAATCCCCAAGGATACCTGCATTTGAAGAAGCAGGCAAGCACATTACAAAGGGGAACTAAGCAAAAAAGGAAATCTTAGAAGATACCTTCGCCTTTCGGCACGGGTGCATTCAATATCTCACGCGTGGGAACGCGGAAATTGCCAACAATCTCCAAATTAAAACCTTCTTGTATCCCACAGGGAATCAGCTCAACTTTGCCCTCAAAATCAGGCTCAAACATCCTCCACAGGCCGACCGCATCCTCTGATAAAACACACACATTATTAAGAGGATAAAGAAGCAAGGAAAACAATCAAAAGTAACAGGCTTACCACCACTCTTTTCCCGCAGAACGGGCCTTGCCCTCCTATCCGGCCTACTGAGCATCATTCGCAACACCCACAGCTGATTGTTGTCCAATTTCTTGAGTTCAATAGGCCGCAGCCTAGAGAACCAATCCACAGTCTGTGCGGTGGCAACAGGAATATCCTCACCAGTAACACCCACATTTACATTCCGAAAAGTCATATGGGCGTAGACCGCACAAGCTTTAACGTAAAAGAATTTCCTCTTCCACTGGGTTACACCCTTGGGAGGTGTCATCAACTTCAAACTCCCATGTCGTTGATTAAAAGAAAAAAATCCGGTGTTCACCGTCAACTGGTAAAACCGCCGGAAGTTCTCAACCTTGACGTCCAAACCATGAGCACGGAAAGTGTACTCGAAGTTCCTGATCCGGAACATCCCAAATTGACTCAGTTGGGAAATGTGAAGGTGATAGTATTCTAACACCTCGGCAACAAACACCGTCACCGGCAATCGGAGGTTGCCATCGTTAAAAAAATCGGCTCACAGGGTGATATATCCGGCCGGAGCATCGGCACCGGTGTCCCCCTCTTGTGGGAAGGTGGCATCCCAATCCGACGCCATATGTATGGTGGTCATTAGGGTCTTAAAACCACCCTTGGACAACTTCAGTACCGGTAACCCACCACCGGGAGCACCACCGTCATCGTCTTCATCTTCATCAGCCGCTGCTACCGACTGTTTAGGGTTTTCAGCCTCCACATTGTGTGGATTTGATGGTTCAGCCATAAGAAATGTAGAAGAAAAGGAAATGAGTATTAAAAACTCAAACCACCTCACCGGAATTTCAGAAAATCTTATCGGAGAAGACAGAGGAAACTTTTTCTCTCACCGGAATTTTTGAAATTTTAAACAAGTGAGGGGAAACTGTCACACCCCCAAAATCCACCTGCGGAGTATCACCGCTTGGGAGCGTGACTGACCAGGACCAAGCCACCAATCATATAGAACAATATATATAGTAAAAGTAATTGCCATTAAACCAAACCAAATCCATATGAAAGGTGTTCCAAAACATAAGTAAGTTATCGTTGTTTAGCGGAAGCGTATAATTAAAACCCATCACAATAAAGTATCAAATGTCGTAAGTGTTTAACAAGACAATCACGATCCAAGCCCACAACGACCAGCTCCTCCCTGTGCAAGCTCCATGTATCTAACGACCTGCAAGGCATGTAACAGAGGATCAACAACTAGTTGAGCGAGTTCAGAGAAAGTAAATGCGTAATAGTAAGTTCGTTTGTAACATGTGGCTCTACTGGGCCGATAGTGCGTTCTATTGGTGGGGGCTTCCCATGTTGTATAACCACTAGACTATTCGTAATCATAAGTGTTCTTCATAACCGAGAACAGTAGTACGTACAGGCTTTACGTAGGTTTACGTAAGTATCCTTCACAACCGAGGATAGTAGTAAGTATAAATACACGTAGGTTTTACGTGCGTATCCTTCACAACCGAGGATAGTAGTAAGTATAAGTATACGTAGATTTTACGTAAGGGTCCTGAACAACCGAGGACAGTAAGAAGCATATGCATATGTGAGCTTTACGCATGTGTCCTGCACAACCGAGGACAGTAAGTAGTATAAGCATACGTAGGTTTACGTATGTGTCCTGCACAACCGAGGACAGTAAGTAGTATAAGCATACGTAGGTTTACGTATGTGTCCTGCACAACCAAGGACAGTAAGTAGTATAAGCATACGTAGGTTTACGTATGTGTCCTGCACAACCGAGGACGCTGGTATGGTAGTCTAGTGGTAGTGTCAGTATGAATCTATTCAACCTTATTCCTTCAATCCCATTCCCAACCCTGGGAATCCCATGCCTTAGTAAGGGTGTGAACTGTGACAACTCGAAATTTAGAACTTTTCTTGTGCCTCGATGTAACATGCTTGTACGTTATGTGATTAGTTGACTGACTAAACTTAATGATAAACGTGAACCTTTTATGTGATATGTGCTTTGTTATGTGTGCATTGTATGTATATATGTACGTGTTATATGTGAGCCGAGAACCCGACCGAGAACAAGGGACCCGACTCGAGACCATGAGGTCTCGAGTGTATAGTAACCGGCTTGGGCCTTTGGGCCGTAAACCCCTTCTATTGACTTCTAAGCCCACTAGGGTGCACCAAGAGGACTATATAAATCACACTCATGGCAAACCTTGCAATCTTCTTGAACAACACACACACTCATACTCTCACTCTTTCCCCTCTCACCAAAACCGAACACCACTCTTCATTCTCGGGCTTGGATCTTGGATCGGCTCACACGGATTCCTCACCAACCGGTTAGTACTTATGGTGTTTTGATTGATGTTTATTGTTGTTAAATGATAAAAGGAATGTTAGGATGTTTATTGTGTTTGAATGTTAGTGTTTGCATGATGATGTGTGGTTACTTGGTTGTTGTTTAATCCATAAGGAAAGGGTAATGTTTCGGTTAAGTGTTTATGCTATAAAGGTCACCATACTTGATTTGTAAATGAAAAACCATGGTTTAAATGATTATGTGTTGTTATGTACAATGTTTCGGATGATGATAATGTATAATGGAATGCTTGAATTCATGCTTGCCTAGTAGCTTTATATATGTCTTGATTGAAAAATGAGTTGGTATCTAGTTTAGAAACCATAACACTTGTCCGAAAAATGCATAAAAGGTTTGTATGAGGTTATTTATGCTTTGAATGTTTGAAGAACATGAAGAACTTGTTGAATATCATATGAATGTGTGTTGAATATTTGAATTCTGCCATGTTTGATCCATTTTAGCAAATGTTTAGACAAGAAAACATGTTAAGTGGATAGTACACAAATAGGGTGCATGCAATCGGAATGTTATTGGATAGTACAACTGTGCAGAATCAGCAACTGTTGGGGAGTCGAGACCCCTGGTTGCGACTCGAAACCTCAGGTTACGATATCGGTTGCGAGTCAAGAAAGCCTGGTTGCGACTCGCAACCACAGCATGATGAACCGAGACCACGGGTTGCGACACAGGTTACGAGTCCCGTTGCGACTCGAGACCAAAACATGACAAGCCGAGACCACGGTTGCGACATAGGTTGCGACTCGCAACCACCTATGATCAGCACAAACAACATGACTCGAAACCATGCTTGCGAGTCCGGTTGCGACTCGAGACCACGCTTATTGGACTGACTTAATTATGGGCCTACGTTAGTGGGCCAGGCTTATGGACTTCTGTGTTACTGTTGACGTATTGTTTGGGCCTGTTATCACGAGCCCAACTGTTAGGCTTTGGGTTATATGTGATTGTTAACTGTGAGCTGTTAATGTTAAACGTGTTTGCCATGATCAATACCTGTGTACAATACGTGTTGAACATTCGTGCACGGCTTGGCTTGAATCTGATACGAATAATATCTGTGATAGGACCTAATTGATTTCCTGCAATTTGATTGACTTTTCTGTGTTACTGCCGAGCAAACCAAGGTGAGTTCACACCCTTTACAAAGCATGGGATTCCCTGGGTTGGGAACGGGGTTAAGGAACGTGGGTTCCTCGTCCTCCTTGGGTAGGACGGCAGTGGTTCAGGAATGTGATTCCTCGTCCGGATGGACGGATAACACGTACTAGACTAAAACTCTATCACGAAGTCCCTCCTTTTTGTATCGACTAATCGCCGGGCCAATGGCGAGCGGGTCATTAGTTAGATAGCGCTATTTAGGTCTGACAAACCTCACACCGTGCCGCAGAGGACGGGCGTGAACTAATGGATCTGGGGCACGTCAATGATGATAGACATTGATGTTTTCAGGGCACATAAACATGACTACAATCAGCAGTCGATATGGTAACGAGTCTAGTGTACGCATGGGGTAGCCCCCACGGCCGAAATGCATGATAACTAACATGGGGTAGCCCCCACGGCTGGAATGCCGGAGTAACTGGGAATGAACAAGTCACGTTTTTAAACTATGGGGTAACCCCCACGGCAGGACGCCAGTTAAAGTAAACTGTTTTCGAAACAACTAAAACGAACACCCAACCGTGAACTCACTCAACTAGTTGTTGACTCGTTACTACATGCTTTGCAGGACCATAGGTACTCAGCTGGAGCTTGCATGGAGGAGGGTCGTTGTGGGACACGGATCGCTGCGTGTCATGTTCTATTTGAAAACATTTGAACTGATGTTATAACTTTAACTTATGCTTCCGCTTGCAACTTAACTTGTTTGTTTTGAAACACCAATCGTATTGGTTAAACTTTTATAACTGCTTATACGCTTGTTCAGTATGATTGGTGGCTGGATCCTGGTCAGTCACGCCTCCAAGCGGTAGTACTCCGCAGGTGGGATTTTGGGGGTGTGACAGATTGGTATCAGAGCCATTGGTTATAGTGAACTTGGTTTTAATAAAGGAGAAACGTTTTTTGTTAAAACCAGACTATAACCGGTTTAGTGCTCAACGGTCCACAACGACACTTCGCTCCTCATGCAAGGCTCGACATTCTAGGTGATATGATATGTGTATATTGCCTACTTGTTAGATACATAGTACATTGCTCATGGTATGCCTGATTTGTATAACTACTGTTGTTTGAACACGTGCGTGCTTACTCTGTCCTACTATCGTACTTTCACGAACCTCTCTCACACGTATTACTCTTATTATGAAGAATCATGTCTGGACGCGTTAACATGACACAAGCCCAGTTGACGGCTTTGATCAACGAACGAGTTGCCGCAGCGCTTGCAGCTGCAAACGCAGGAGGTATATCCTGCAGTCCGAAATTGTTCTGGGATCATTTGGATCCTACTCTCGTGAACCAACCTTTGTGTTAAACTCTGTCTTTCTTTCACCTACCTTAGGTCAATATGCTCAGGCACCGGTGTGCACATTTAAGACCTTTATGGACTGCCGACCCACTACTTTTAGCGGAACTGAAGGAGCAGTAGGTCTCCTACACTGGTTTGAGAAACTAGAATCTGTGTTCGAAATGTGTGAATGCCCTGAAGCGCGCAGGGTGAAGTATGCTACTGGTACTCTCGAGGGTTTGGCCCTCACGTGGTGGAATGCTCAAGTGCAAATGCTGGGGTTGGTTGCTGCCAACGCCACCCCATGGGAAAACTTCAAGGAAATGGTTAAGGAGGAATACTGCAGTCGCGACGACATTCATAAGCTGGAAGATGAGTTCTACAATCTCAAGATGACGGGGTCAGAGATTGAGGCATACACTAAGAGATCGCATGAGCTTGCCTTGTTGTGTCCTACTATGGTGGACCCACCCTATAAGCGAATTGAACTCTATCTCAAGGGCTTGGTGCCAGAGATCCAAAGCCATGTGACTTCAGCAAACTTGACTACTATCCAGCAGGTTGTTCAGTTGGCTCACCGTCTCACTGATCAGGCGGTGGAGCAGAACAAGTTACCAAAGCGTATAGGTGCTGCAACTACTTCTGGTACTTCTAGTGGGGACAAACGGAAATGGGATGGAACTTCAAGCAGGGGTTCAACTTCTGTGCAATCTCAGTCTCAGCAGAGAAAGACTGACGACCACAAGAGCCCCAGTCAGCAATCGTCTGGTGGTCAAAGTCATGGTGGGTACAAGGGGAATCACCCCAAATGCAATCGTTGCAACCTACACCACAGTGGGCCATGCACCAGGGGCAACTGTCATCGGTGCAACAAGCCTGGTCATGTTGCAAAGGATTGCAGGAGCGCTGATGTGTGTAAAATGCAACATATAAAACACATCAATTAAGGCATAAAACTAACCCTTTTTAAGTACTAATGTTGGAAAAAGAGTGTTTTTGTCTTCCTTTTGTATTTTCAGGATGAAATGAGCTCAAAATCACAAAAGAAGCAAAAAGACCACTAATTCTACCATAAATACAAGAAAAGGAACAAAAGTGGACTGCCCGGACCCTCAACGGCACCTCCCAAGACAAAGAGAAGAAAACAGAGTCTGAACACGCCCCGTGTCCAGCGAACACGGGGGCGTGCCCAGGAAGCAGCAGAAAAGACAAACCAGTAGAAGCTTCCATTGCTCACCACGGGGCCGTGCCCAGCGGGCACGGGGGCGTGTTGAAAGTACAGCAGGCGCATTAATTGTAATTCGCAATTACAATTAATGAAGAGAGAGAGTGTCAGGCGGGCACGGGGCCGTGTCCAGCGGACACGGGGCCGTGTCCAGCCTTCAGTTTAGCCTATAAATAGAGGAGCTTGGTTTCATTCTCCCTCATCCCTTGGCACACCACCTCTCTCACACCTCATCCACCACCCACCACCACCATAACACCATCATCCACCACCATCATCCATTGTCCATCATAGAGTGTGTGAGTCGTCTCGGGATCCAAGATTGATCGTAAGAGTTCTTGACAATCAAGGCCATGTTTGCCTAAGTCTCTTACATCACTTGGTGAAGACAAGTGTTTAGTATAATACTTTTTATTTTTAATCTTTTGCACTTTTTATTTGGTTTTGTATTAATGACTTTAATAACTAGTTACTTATGTTGAAGGTGATCTTTCCTTATCGTTTGTCCGTGGTGTCTTGGCATTATTTTACTGTCTATATAAAATAAAAGATTTTCACCATTCATATCTCCACGGTCTATATGGAGGTATGTTGGCTACCTGGTCGGGGGTTAAGGGAACGGTTTGGTAAAGGTCTTGCCCTTGTTCAGCGTTTAGAGGTCCTGCTTGGGACCTGGGTCAAATTTAGTAGGATCTCCTTCAATACCCATAGGTATTGGATGGCGGGGATCCAAACTCTTTGACCCCCTCATAAGTTAACTACTATTAATACTATAACCCGGCTATTTAGGACTGTATCCCTGCTGACTCAGACTACTTAGCCGAGGGTAACGTCACCGCCAAAAGCGGGGCCTACCATAATTTGCATTAATAACTTAATTCATTATCTTTCAATAATCCGACCCTTTAGGATTGTATCCTTGCTGACTCAAACTACTGGGTTGAGGGTAACGTCGCCTTCAAAAGAGGGGCCTACTACAATAACTAAGATAATCTCTTAAACAAGTGCAAAAGTGCGAAAATAATCAAAGGTTATACTAATACACGTGTCGGATCCAAGTGATTCATCTTGTCTATCTGTTTTTATTTTATTTTTATTTTCAGCATTTAGTTAGTTTTTATTTTTCTTAGTTTAAAACATTTTTCTAACTTTTTGATTTGGTTAGACGTTGAGGATAAACCGGTATTAAAAGCTCTTGTGTCCTTGGACGACCTCGGTATCTTACCAACACTATACTACGTCCACGATGGGTGCACTTGCCCATATGTGTGTTTAGTGTTAGTAAATATCGTGTTTTATAAATTTAAAACTTGGCTAAAAGTGTAAAAAGGGCTTAAATATATATCTAAAAATATAACACACTTCACGCACATCAAGTTTTTGGCGCCGTTGCCGGGGACACAAGGATTTTAAGAAAGTTAGGAATCAACGGCCTAATCATCTTTTTATTTTTCTTTAATTTTTAGGATTTTTTTTTAGATTTTTCAGCTTCTGCAGAGCTCAGCACGGGGCCGTGCCTGGTCGGACACGGGCCGTGCTCAGCCTCATTACTGGCAGTTTTTTTGTTTTTCAAGTTACAGAAGGCTGAACACGGGGCCGTGTCGGTGCAACACGGGGCCGTGTCCAACTTCCAGTAACTGGGATCTGAAAAACAATCACTGTAACTACGACCACGGGGCCGTGTTCGCTCGACACGGGGCCGTGGTGAACCTTCTGACCGTTATTCTTTTCTGTTTTTATTGTAGGACTTGGAACCCGACGCCAACCTCGCGTAGTGTATGAGCTCCAGTTCCAATAAAGACATAAAGGAGCCATTAGAAGAACCCGAACGCTTTCTCAGGAAACGGTTAAAAGCCAAAAACCAAGAGAAGGTTTCGGGTGATCCAACCCCAATGGCGGACCAACGTACCCTCATGGATTACTTACGGCCCACCGTAGGTAATCTAGGCGCCGCTATCAATGCACCGAATGTCGAAGCCAATAACTTCGAACTTCGACCGCACTTGATACAAATGCTCCAAAACTCCGCGACCTTCCACGGGCTCGCGGACGAGGATCCCCATCTACATATAACTAATTTCTTAGAAATATGTGATACCTTTCGGATCAATGGAGCATCAAACGACGCCATCCGCCTTCGTATGTTTCCATTCTCACTAAAAGACCGAGCGAAAGCTTGGCTCAACACCCTCCCAGCTGGATCGGTAAACACCTGGGATGAACTAGCCCAAAAATTTCTATATAAGTATTTCCCTCCTTCTAAAACTGCTAAATTAATGGCTGAAATTAACACATACTCACAAGAGGACGGGGAATCCTTATATGAAACTTGGGAAAGGTTCAAGGAGCTATTACGCAAGTGTCCCCATCACGGCCTCGCAATATGGCAACAAGTATCCACTTTCTACAATGGGTTGTTGCCACATACTAGGCAGACACTTGATTCTAGCTCCGGGGGACTTTTAGGTAATCGTCGCCCACACGAAATATATAATCAGATTGAGGAAATTGCTCAAACCAATTTTCAGTGGCACACTCCCCGGGGAAATAAATCTATCGCCCCGGGCGCCCATAAGGTAGACGAAAACACCTCTTTACAAGCCCAAATCGAGGCCCTTTCTTCAAAAATAAAAAAATTAGAAATGACCAAAACAGTCTCGGTCATGGCTTGTGAAGGGTGTGGTGGGTCACATGAAAATTGGAGTTGCATGAAAGAAACGGACGATCAACAAGAAATGGTAAACTACATTGATAATAGACCTAGGCCGTCGGGTCCTCCAACGGGGACCTACAACCAAGGATGGCGAAACCACCCAAACCTTGGTTGGAGGGAGCCCGGCAATAGTAGTAACCAACAACCGCAACGAACAAACTTTCAGCAATCAAGAAATGAGTCGCAAAATTTCACTCAACAAAGTGGAAGAGAGAGGCTCGAAGATACCATATCTCGCCTTGTCTCCGACACTGATAAGAAAAATTCGGAAAGATTCCTACAATTAGAATCAAATTTTAGGAATCAACAAGCTATCATTCAAAACATAGAAAAACAAATAAATCAACTAGCTCAAAATTTTTCCGAAAGACCACAAGGCGCATTACCTAGCAATACCGAAACCAACCCAAAGGCGCAAGTTCACCTCATCACACTACGAAACCGCACCGTAGGTCCTGCAGAAGTACCTCCAGCAACGGAAGAATCAACGCCAACACATCTGCAGGAGAAGGACACTCCATCAACAGAGCCTACCAAGGCCTCTCGAGTTCCGTACCCCGGTAGGTTAATTCGTCAAAAAACCAATGAGCAATTCGCAAAATTCGAAAGTTTGCTAAAACAATTGCATGTCAATATTCCTTTTATCGAAGTCCTCACCCAAATGCCCAAATACTCTAAATTTATGAGGGACTTCCTTACACATAAAAAGAAAATTGAAAATTTGCAATTAGTTAATTTAGGCGAAGAATGCTCTGCCCTCGTACTCAATAAACTACCACAAAAGAAGATCGATCCCGGAAGTTTCACAATTCCATGCTCAATAGGGGAATCACCCGTTCGCAATGCCTTGGCCGACTTAGGAGCTAGCATTAACCTCATGCCCTCTTCAATGTTCAAAAGGCTTGGCTTGGGAACCACGAGCCCCACAAAAATAAGCATACAACTCGCTGATCGATCAGTCAAATTCCCGCAAGGTGTCATCGAAAATGTCTTGGTAAGGGTAAGCAGATTTGTTTATCCTGTTGACTTTGTCATACTCGACATGGAAGAAGACACCGAGGTCCCCCTTATTCTAGGGAGGCCCTTCCTTGCCACCGCACAAGCAGTGGTGGACATGAATGACGGGACACTAACTTTGAGATACGGGGACGATGAGGTAAAATTTGGAGTTGGAAAGAGAATAGAGGATGACGACCCGGTCCACTACATGAAGGTTATTGATTCAAGCTTGGATGCCGCTCTCCGACGGTGTAACTTGGGAGGCAAGGCACTCCAATCAAAAGACATGTGACCGGGAATCGGGTCTAGCCAAGGACCCTTATAAACGTGGCGCACCACGGAGGCATTCCGCGGACCTATCCTTAGTTTAGCTTAATCTTTTAGTTTTTGCAGAATAAATCACACTCATGGTGGTAATGGATGAAAAAGGGAACAAGAGAAAATGGAACCATGCAGAAGAACAGAACAAACCGACAAAAATCTCCATAACAGAAGGCTCCACACGGGCCGTGCCCAACCAACACGGCCCCGTGCTGAGCCCCCTGCAGGAAATCACCCAGTTCAGGTAACTGGACACGGGCCGTGTTCAGCGGACACGCCCCCGTGTCCAGGCTTCTGTTTCACTTCTATAATTTTTGTTACTGGCACTTGACCACGGGGCCGTGCCCGGTAAACACGGGGCCGTGTCCAGAGCGCCAGTAACACAAATCTTTGTTTTTAAACACACTTTTTCACATTCTAATCAACCAAAAAAAAAAAAAAACTTTATTTTTGGACACATTGAGGACAATGTGTAATTTAAGTGTGGGGGGGAAGCTAAAACCTTGAAATTTTGCAAAATCCTAAAACAAGCCTTACACAAAACTCTATTGGAACCGCTAAACACCCCAAATTTTTTCAAAAACTTTTTCATTTTTTTTACTTGTCTTAGTTTAAGTTGGGAATAACAAGTCCTAAAAAGGTTATATTTTTACAAATTTACAACCGATAGCGTCGTGATAAAAAGAACTAACATAAGAAAATTATGAAACGGTATAACAAGTCTAGTTAAAAATTCGATTATATATGCTTGGTCACATTAAAAACCCATTCCCACAAAAGTGAGTTTTGAGCCTTTATTGAGCATAAAAATACACATATTTAGATTAAATGCTCATTTTTCGTTTCTTGTGTGAATAGCCGCTCGGTCTTTACAAATCTAGAACTTGCCACGACGATACACTCCCGGTCCTTACCAACTTAAACCCAAGTAAGTAAATGATGGAGGCATTAGGACTAACTATTTTTCTTTCAAAACCATTATTTTTCATTTTTTTTAACCTACCCAAAATCCCCCTAGAAAACCCCTTTGAGCCTAAACCTTTCATTTCATTACCCCCAAAACAATTTTTTTTTTACCCACCAAAAACCTTTTTTATTTTTTCACCCTTATTTTAGTAACAAGCTCGGTTTTTCATAAACATACCCTCTACGTGACGAAAAAAAAAATATATGAATAATGAAGTCAAAAACAAACAAAAGCTACAAAAGCTTGTTTGGAGAAATACTTCAAAAATAAATGTCACTATAAATAAGGTATGAAAACCGACACTTGTTACGATTTTCGCCCTTTTTACTAACCCCTAACCAACCACCCACCTTTAAACCCAAGCCTTCACCCCAAAAGTCCTCTTGATATTTACAAAGGTAAAAAGTTAAAAAGGAGGAGGATTGATCGCTTGGCAAGCCTATGGAAAACGTAAGTCCGTGCCGCTCTCGAGCGATTCACTTAAATATACACCTTCGGCCGAGTGATTGAGTGATCTCCTGTGAGGTATGTGAACGTGTATATAAATGGAATTTTAATAAGGCATGTTATGCCAAAATAAGTAGTTTATCTTATGAAAAGTTCAAAATAAATCATAACGAATAGGATTGTAAATAAAATAAAAATAAAACCTATAAAAACCTTGGATTCCCGACACTCTAGGACAAGCTAAAAACTTCTCTTCTACCTATTCCATTTGGGAGTGTAAGCCACATTAAAAGAGTTTTGCTGGAGGACAAGCAAAAGTTCAAGTGTGGGGGTATTTGATGTGTGTAAAATGCAACATATAAAACACATCAATTAAGGCATAAAACTAACCCTTTTTAAGTACTAATGTTGGAAAAAGAGTGTTTTTGTCTTCCTTTTGTATTTTCAGGATGAAATGAGCTCAAAATCACAAAAGAAGCAAAAAGACCACTAATTCTACCATAAATACAAGAAAAGGAACAAAAGTGGACTGCCCGGACCCTCAACGGCACCTCCCAAGACAAAGAGAAGAAAACAGAGTCTGAACACGCCCCGTGTCCAGCGAACACGGGGGCGTGCCCAGGAAGCAGCAGAAAAGACAAACCAGTAGAAGCTTCCATTGCTCACCACGGGGCCGTGCCCAGCGGGCACGGGGGCGTGTTGAAAGTACAGCAGGCGCATTAATTGTAATTCGCAATTACAATTAATGAAGAGAGAGAGTGTCAGGCGGGCACGGGGCCGTGTCCAGCGGACACGGGGCCGTGTCCAGCCTTCTGTTCAGCCTATAAATAGAGGAGCTTGGTTTCATTCTCCCTCATCCCTTGGCACACCACCTCTCTCACACCTCATCCACCACCCACCACCACCATAACACCATCATCCACCACCATCATCCATTGTCCATCATAGAGTGTGTGAGTCGTCTCGGGATCCAAGATTGATCGTAAGAGTTCTTGACAATCAAGGCCATGTTTGCCTAAGTCTCTTACATCACTTGGTGAAGACAAGTGTTTAGTATAATACTTTTTATTTTTAATCTTTTGCACTTTTTATTTGGTTTTGTATTAATGACTTTAATAACTAGTTACTTATGTTGAAGGTGATCTTTCCTTATCGTTTGTCCGTGGTGTCTTGGCATTATTTTACTGTCTATATAAAATAAAAGATTTTCACCATTCATATCTCCACGGTCTATATGGAGGTATGTTGGCTACCTGGTCGGGGGTTAAGGGAACGGTTTGGTAAAGGTCTTGCCCTTGTTCAGCGTTTAGAGGTCCTGCTTGGGACCTGGGTCAAATTTAGTAGGATCTCCTTCAATACCCATAGGTATTGGATGGCGGGGATCCAAACTCTTTGACCCCCTCATAAGTTAACTACTATTAATACTATAACCCGGCTATTTAGGACTGTATCCCTGCTGACTCAGACTACTTAGCCGAGGGTAACGTCACCGCCAAAAGCGGGGCCTACCATAATTTGCATTAATAACTTAATTCATTATCTTTCAATAATCCGACCCTTTAGGATTGTATCCTTGCTGACTCAAACTACTGGGTTGAGGGTAACGTCGCCTTCAAAAGAGGGGCCTACTACAATAACTAAGATAATCTCTTAAACAAGTGCAAAAGTGCGAAAATAATCAAAGGTTATACTAATACACGTGTCGGATCCAAGTGATTCATCTTGTCTATCTGTTTTTATTTTATTTTTATTTTCAGCATTTAGTTAGTTTTTATTTTTCTTAGTTTAAAACATTTTTCTAACTTTTTGATTTGGTTAGACGTTGAGGATAAACCGGTATTAAAAGCTCTTGTGTCCTTGGACGACCTCGGTATCTTACCAACACTATACTACGTCCACGATGGGTGCACTTGCCCATATGTGTGTTTAGTGTTAGTAAATATCGTGTTTTATAAATTTAAAACTTGGCTAAAAGTGTAAAAAGGGCTTAAATATATATCTAAAAATATAACACACTTCACGCACATCAGCGCACATCCCGCCAATCAGAATCGTCAGCAACCTCAGCAGAACCAGCGACAGCAGCAGGGTAACAACAAAGGATGCTTTCAGTGTGGAGCTGAAGGCCACTTCAAGAAAGATTGTCCCCAACTGAACCAGAACAACAACAACAATCAGGGGAATGGTAACAATGGGAACAACAACAACAACAACGGCGCAAGGGGGCGAGTGTTCGTGATTGGCCAAGGTGAAGCAAGGAATGATCCCAACGTGGTAACGGGTAAGTTCCTTCTCGACGACTTTTATGTTACAATCTTATTTGATTCGGGTGCCGATACTAGCTATGTGTCACTAGAAGTTAGTAAAAGGCTTAAGCGTATTCCAACACCCCTGAGCGACAAGCACACTGTAGAGCTAGCTAATGGTAAGAGTTTGGAGGCCTCACACGTAGTCAAGGGTTGCCAACTTATTCTCGCTAACCAGACCTTCTCTATTGATCTTATTCCTATTGTCTTGGGTAGTTTCGACGTTGTCATTGGGATGGATTGGTTATCCCAACACCGAGCAGAGATTCTTTGCAACGAGAAGATCGTTCGTATTCCTGGTTTAGGTAGTAAACCTCTCATGATTCGTGGCGACAAGAGAAGTGCTGTTGAGAACATCATCTCTCTCCTTAAGGCCCAGAAATGCTTACGAAAGGGGCACACTGCGATTTTGGCTCTAGTTACTGATACCACAGAGAAGGAGAAGAAGCTAGAAGATTTTCCAGTTGTCCGTGACTACCCTGAGGTATTCCCTGAGGAATTACCTGGTCTTCCGCCCCATCGCCAAGTCGAGTTTCAGATTGAACTAGCTCCTGGAGCTGCGCCTATAGCCCGTGCACCTTATCGTTTAGCTCCATCAGAGTTGGAAGAACTCTCCACGCAACTACAAGAACTCCTGGATAAAGGTTTTATTCGCCCTAGCTCATCGCCTTGGGGAGCTCCGGTGCTATTTGTGAAGAAGAAGGACGGTACCTTCAGAATGTGTATCGACTATCGTGAACTCAACAAGGTGACTGTGAAGAATCGTTATCCTCTACCGCGTATTGACGACTTGCTCGACCAGTTGCAGGGGTCGAGCTACTATTCAAAGATCGATCTGAGATCGGGATATCACCAGCTGAGAGTTCGAGAAGAAGATGTCTCTAAGACAGCCTTTAGGACTCGATATGGGCACTATGAGTTTTTGGTCATGCCGTTTGGGCTGACAAACGCGCCCGCAGTTTTTATGGATTTGATGAATCGAGTTTGCAAGCCGTACCTGGACAAGTTTGTTATAGTCTTCATCGACGACATCCTGATCTATTCTAAGAGTCAGGAGGAGCACGAACAGCATCTACGACTTATTTTGGAACTCCTTCGAACAGAACAGCTTTACGCGAAATTCTCGAAATGCGACTTCTGGCTTCGAGAGGTCCATTTCCTAGGGCACGTGGTAAACGAGGATGGGATTCACGTTGATCCATCCAAAGTGGACTCTATTAAGAACTGGCCTGCACCTCGTACACCAAAGGAAATTCGCCAATTCTTGGGATTGGCAGGTTACTACAGGAGATTCATCAAGGATTTTTCTAAGATCGCACAGCCTCTCACCTTACTAACACAGAAAGGCGTTGTTTATCATTGGGGAAATGCACAAGAGTTAGCTTTTCAGCATCTAAAGGATAGACTTTGTAGTGCACCTATCCTTTCCCTGCCAGAGGGCACAGACGATTTTGTGGTTTACTGTGATGCATCAATTCAAGGCCTTGGATGTGTATTGATGCAACGAGATAAGGTCATAGCTTACGCCTCACGACAACTCAAGGTTCACGAGAAGAACTACACTACACACGATTTAGAGCTGGGAGCTGTTGTTTTCGCACTTAAGTTATGGCGGCATTACCTATACGGAACCAAGTGCGCAATCTACACCGACCACAGGAGCCTAGAGCACATATTCAAGCAGAAGGAACTGAATATGCGGCAACGACGATGGGTCGAGCTACTGAATGACTACGAGTGCTCTATCAGGTATCACCCGGGCAAGGCCAATGTTGTGGCTGACGCCCTCAGTCGAAAGGACACTGCGCCTAAGCACGTAAGAGCTCTACAACTCACGATCCATTCTAGTCTACCTTCGCAAATACGAGCTGCTCAGATAGAAGCACTGAAACCAGAAAACGTTAGAACCGAAGCCCTACGCGGGTCAAGGCAACGCTTAGAACGGAAGGAAGACGGTGCTTACTACGTAACGGGACGCATTTGGGTCCCGCTCTATGGCGACTTACGAGAACTTGTGATGGACGAAGCGCACAAATCTCGCTATTCGGTACACCCTGGTTCGGACAAGATGTACCACGATATTAAAACTACGTATTGGTGGCCTAGCATGAAGGCCCACATAGCAACTTACGTCAGCAAGTGTTTGACTTGTGCGCGAGTCAAGACAGAATATCAGAAACCCTCAGGCCTACTCCAACAACCAGAGATACCACAATGGAAATGGGAACAAATTTCCATGGACTTCGTTACTGGCTTACCTAGATCACAGCGCGGAAACGATACTATCTGGGTGATTGTGGATCGACTCACAAAGTCCGCACACTTCTTGGCAATTAAGGAAACAGATAAATTCTCCACTCTAGCGGAAATATATCTCAAGGAAGTTGTTTCGAAGCACGGGGTGCCCACCTCTATCATCTCTGATCGAGATGCACGTTTTACTTCGGAACTGTGGCAAGCAATGCACAAGTCTTTTGGCTCACGTCTTGACATGAGCACAGCGTATCACCCACAGACGGACGGGCAGTCCGAACGCACAATCCAGACCTTAGAAGACATGCTTCGCGCTTGTGTAATCGACTTTGGCAACAGCTGGGAAAGGCATCTGCCACTCGTGGAATTCTCGTATAATAACAGCTACCACACCAGCATTAAAGCTGCTCCGTTTGAGGCATTGTACGGACGTAAGTGCCGGTCACCCCTCTGTTGGGCAGAAGTGGGGGATAGTCAAATCACTGGTCCAGAACATGTGGTAGACACTACTGAGCGGATTGCTCAAATACGACAGCGCATGGCGGCCGCTCGAGACCGTCAGAAGGCCTACGCCGATAAGGGCAGGAAGCCACTTGAGCTCCAGGTTGGGGAGCGGGTATTACTCAAAGTTTCACCCTGGAAGGGTGTGGTTCGTTTTGGTAAACGAGGCAAACTCAACCCACGATACGTTGGACCTTTTGAAATCATTGAGAAAATAGGCAAGGTGGCCTACAGACTGAACTTACCAGCAGAACTCGGTGCAGTTCACAACGTTTTCCATGTGTCGAATCTGAAGAAGTGTCTGTCAGATGAGACGCACGTAGTTCCTCTGAAGGAACTCACGATCGACGAACAGTTGAAATTCGTCGAGGAACCAGTCGAAATCACGGACCGGGATGTTAAGGTCCTCAAAAGCACTAGAATACCTCTTGTTCGAGTTCGTTGGAACTCACGTCGCGGTCCAGAGTTTACCTGGGAGCGCGAAGATCGGATGAAACAAAAGTATCCCCAACTGTTTGAGGACAGTACAACCGCTACTGAGGCTGAAGCTACGGAATTTCGGGACGAAATTCCAGATCAACGGGGGGGTGGATGTGACACCCCAGGATAACCGGGAAAACCTTACAACTTAACTAGCTTCCTCAGTGAGTGCCATCAAATTTCGGGACGAAATTTCTTTCAACTTGGGGATGATGTGACAACTCGAAATTTAGAACTTTTCTTGTGCCTCGATGTAACATGCTTGTACGTTATGTGATTAGTTGACTGACTAAACTTAATGATAAACGTGAACCTTTTATGTGATATGTGCTTTGTTATGTGTGCATTGTATGTATATATGTACGTGTTATATGTGAGCCGAGAACCCGACCGAGAACAAGGGACCCGACTCGAGACCATGAGGTCTCGAGTGTATAGTAACCGGCTTGCGCCTTTGGGCCGTAAACCCCTTCTATTGACTTCTAAGCCCACTAGGGTGCACCAAGAGGACTATATAAATCACACTCATGGCAAACCTTGCAATCTTCTTGAACAACACACACACTCATACTCTCACTCTTTCCCCTCTCACCAAAACCGAACACCACTCTTCATTCTCGGGCTTGGATCTTGGATCGGCTCACACGGATTCCTCACCAACCGGTTAGTACTTATGGTGTTTTGATTGATGTTTATTGTTGTTAAATGATAAAAGGAATGTTAGGATGTTTATTGTGTTTAAATGTTAGTGTTTGCATGATGATGTGTGGTTACTTGGTTGTTGTTTAATCCATAAGGAAAGGGTAATGTTTCGGTTAAGTGTTTATGCTATAAAGGTCACCATACTTGATTTGTAAATGAAAAACCATGGTTTAAATGATTATGTGTTGTTATGTACAATGTTTCGGATGATGATAATGTATAATGGAATGGTTGAATTCATGCTTGCCTAGTAGCTTTATATATGTCTTGATTGAAAAATGAGTTGGTATCTAGTTTAGAAACCATAACACTTGTCCGAAAAATGCATAAAAGGTTTGTATGAGGTTATTTATGCTTTGAATGTTTGAAGAACATGAAGAACTTGTTGAATATCATATGAATGTGTGTTGAATATTTGAATTCTGCCATGTTTGATCCATTTTAGCAAATGTTTAGACAAGAAAACATGTTAAGTGGATAGTACACAAATAGGGTGCATGCAATCGGAATGTTATTGGATAGTACAACTGTGCAGAATCAGCAACTGTTGGGGAGTCGAGACCCCTGGTTGCGACTCGAAACCTCAGGTTACGATATCGGTTGCGAGTCAAGAAAGCCTGGTTGCGACTCGCAACCACAGCATGATGAACCGAGACCACGGGTTGCGACACAGGTTACGAGTCCCGTTGCGACTCGAGACCAAAACATGACAAGCCGAGACCACGGTTGCGACATAGGTTGCGACTCGCAACCACCTATGATCAGCACAAACAGCATGACTCGAAACCATGCTTGCGAGTCCGGTTGCGACTCGAGACCACGCTTATTGGACTGACTTAATTATGGGCCTACGTTAGTGGGCCAGGCTTATGGACTTCTGTGTTACTGTTGACGTATTGTTTGGGCCTGTTATCACGAGCCCAACTGTTAGGCTTTGGGTTATATGTGATTGTTAACTGTGAGCTGTTAATGTTAAACGTGTTTGCCATGATCAATACCTGTGTACAATACGTGTTGAACATTCGTGCACGGCTTGGCTTGAATCTGATACGAATAATATCTGTGATAGGACCTAATTGATTTCCTGCAATTTGATGACTTTTCTGTGTTACTGCCGAGCAAACCAAGGTGAGTTCACACCCTTTACAAAGCATGGGATTCCCTAGGTTGGGAACGGGGTTAAGGAACGTGGGTTCCTCGTCCTCCTTGGGTAGGACGGCAGTGGTTCAGGAATGTGATTCCTCGTCCGGATGGACGGATAACACGTACTAGACTAAAACTCTATCACGAAGTCCCTCCTTTTTGTATCGACTAATCGCCGGGCCAATGGCGAGCGGGTCATTAGTTAGATAGCGCTATTTAGGTCTGACAAACCTCACACCGTGCCGTAGAGGACGGGCGTGAACTAATGGATCTGGGGCACGTCAATGATGATAGACATTGATGCTTTCAGGGCGCATAAACATGACTACAGTCAGCAGTCGATATGGTAACGAGTCTAGTGTACGCATGGGGTAGCCCCCACGGCCGAAATGCCTGATAACTAACATGGGGTAGCCCCCACGGCTGGAATGCCGGAGTAACTGGGAATGAACAAGTCACGTTTTTAAACTATGGGGTAACCCCCACGGCAGGACGCCAGTTAAAGTAAACTGTTTTCGAAACAACTAAAACGAACACCCAACCGTGAACTCACTCAACTAGTTGTTGACTCGTTACTACATGCTTTGCAGGACCATAGGTACTCAGCTGGAGCTTGCATGGAGGAGGGTCGTTGTGGGACACGGATCGCTGCGTGTCATGTTCTATTTGAAAACATTTGAACTGATGTTATAACTTTAACTTATGCTTCCGCTTGCAACTTAACTTGTTTGTTTTGAAACACCAATCGTATTGGTTAAACTTTTATAACTGCTTATACGCTTGTTCAGTATGATTGGTGGCTGGATCCTGGTCAGTCACGCCTCCAAGCGGTAGTACTCCGCAGGTGGGATTTTGGGGGTGTGACATGAACTCACCTTGGTTTGCTCGGTATGTTATTGCTTCTAGGGTTTAGTAAATGTCTAAGTCCGTTACACACGACCTAGGATTTATTGCACATGATACGATGTAAGTGTTTGCATCAAATTAGGGTTTGCAAGTCATTGATAATCAACCAACTGTGTTTTGTGTGCTTATTGTGTACAAGATGATATCACATAGAATGATTCATACATGCAGGATCATACAGTTGCATTCAGTATCATACGATTATATACAGAATCATACATCACGAAATCAGTTCATCGTATTCACATAATTCATGCGTCACGCCTTTGCTTTCACATTTCAGTCTAGCATGGAGGTTAACTTATTTGTCACTGTTAACATACTTCGCACATTCAACGGCGTTGATAAACTGAACAAGTTTAACTGAGTTAGCGGCTTAAGAAAGTGACATACACATCTTATCAGATTCAGCATTAATAACACACTTTATGGATCATCAGGCTAAACAACAGTTGCATGCTTTACAAATCTGACGAATATAACACAGTTAACACTTTCAATCATGTAATAACATACATTCAGCTTTACTTTAACATCACACAGAGTCAGACAGGGCCTTGCCCTATTTAAAACTCAGACAAGAAGTGGGGGGGGGGCTTCCCCTGTTTAAAAGTCGGATCATGAGTCCTTAGGCCAAAAGTCGGACCATGGGAGTTGGGTTTAAAGCTCGGACCCTTCAAGTGTTTTTAAAAATCGGACAAGTTATTCAAAGCATAGAACTCAACAAACACTATATTACAAAACTCGGTCCTTGTGTCATCTATATATATATAGTTCGGACTAACACATTCCCTCTTACAACTATAAAAGGTCGGACATCATAAAGCATGCAAAAGAACTCGGACTCCTTGGTGCTTTCATTTACAAAATTCGGACAAAGTGTGAGGGGTTTCAAGGCCATGAAGCTCGGACAGGGGCAAGGGGGCTTCCCCTTCAAAACTCGGACATGGGGGGGTTACTTTCACAAGGTCGGACAAGGGTAACAAGGCCATAAACTCGGACCTCTTGTGATATTATCAAAGGTCGGACAAAAAAATGGGGGAAAGGTTCCTTATGTAAAGTTCGGACCACCAGATTTATAAACATAAGTCGGACATGAGTTCATAAACAAAGAAATTCGGACAAGCATGTTTAAATATCACAAAAGTCGGACTTATGTCCTTCACAAAACTCGGACCTAATGCTGCATCTAAAAAGGTCGGACCAGTTAACAACATTAAGCGTACATTCAATCTTTCATTGGAACAGTTACGTTACGCAGACTACGATCAAGAAAACCCTAAGCTCTTGCTTTTGTATTGCAAAAATCAATTAAACAATTTACATCTTCATCATATCAAGCATGTTGGCATCAGACAATCGATTTTCATCATCATATCACAATAATCAGGATTCAATTATAATCACAGAATATCATATGGAGAACTAGGGTTTCGTCATCTATCAATCAACAACTAACAACCAACAATGATTAAACAATTACCTTGATTGATTCTAAATGGATTGAAAGATCAAGCTTGATGCAAAAGACTTGTGAAGCCAAGAATGATGAGAAGATGGTTGTAGAGAGGATTAGAGAAGATGGTTGTACGTGTTTTGATTCTTTGTGAATGATTAGTTAATGATTAGGGTTAAAATGCTTAGAGTTTCACTAATTCCTCCATACATCCCTAAGTATCATATTTTACATAAGTACACCATTTCAAAATAGTTCACAATTTCACCACCAAGTTTATGCATTTAACAAATCTTTCACAATTAACACATCACCATGCACAATTACACAATACACTTAATTGTGTCAAAACATATACAATTCCATAGTAACTAATTGTGCAAATAAACAACCACACAAAACATGAACGTGCAATAAACGCGAAATAGGAATCTTGGAAATTCGAGTTGTCACATTATCCCCAACTTGAAAGAAATTTCATCCCGAAATTTAGCGTGCGGTTACTGAGGAAGCTAGGTAAGTTGTATCGTTTACTGGTTTTCCTGGGGTGTCACATCATCCCCCCGTTGATTTGGAATTTCGTCCCGAAATTCTGCAGTAGTAGCTTCAGCCTCAGTAGTGGTTGCACGGTTTTCTAATAACTGGGGGTACTTTTCTGTCATCTGGTCTTCGCGTTCCCAGGTGTACTCTGGGCCACGTTTTTAGTTCCAACGAACTCGAACAAGAGGGATTCTCTTGTGCTTGAGGACCTTAACATCCCGATCTGTGATTTCTACAGATTCCTCGACGAACTGCAACCGCTCGTCGATAGTGAGTTCCTTAAAAGGAACTATGAGGGTCTCATCTGAAAGACACTTCTTCAGATTCGACACGTGGAATACGTTGTGAACTGCACCGAGTTCAGCTGGTAGGTTTAGTCTGTAGGCCACTTTGCCTATTCTTTCAGTGATTTCGAATGGTCCAACATACCGTGGATTGAACTTGCCTCGTTTACCAAATCTAACCACACCCTTCCAGGGTGAGACTTTGAGTAAAACCCGGTCCCCGACCTGAAATTCCAATGGCTTCCTAGGCTTATCCGCGTAGCCTTTCTGACGGTCGCGTGCTGCCGCCATGCGTTGTCGTATTTGTGCAATCTTTTCTGTGGTGTCCACTATGAGTTCTGGACCCGTGAGTTGACTATCCCCCACCTCTGCCCAACAGAGAGGTGACCGGCATTTACGTCCGTACAATGCCTCGAATGGAGCGGCCTGAATGCTGGATGGTGTGGTAACTGTTGTTGTATGAAAACTCCACCAAAAGGGAGGTGTTTTTCCCAGCTGTTGCCAAAATCAATAACACACGCCCGAAGCATGTTTTCTAAGGTTTGAATCGTGTGCTCAGACTGCCCATCCGTCTGAGGGTGATAAGCTGTGCTCATGTCTAACCGTGAGCCGAAAGATTTGTGCATCGCTTGCCATAGCTCTGACATGAATCGTGCATCCCGATCCGAAATAATAGAGGTTGGCACTCCGTGCCTCGAAACAACTTCTTTCGAGTAGACGTCTGCTAAGGTAGAGAACTTATCTGTTTCCTTAATAGCCAGGAAATGAGCAGACTTTGTGAGTCGATCTACGATCACCCAGATAGTATCATTCCCACGCTGGGATCTAGGTAGGCCAGTAACAAAATCCATGGAAATTTCTTCCCATTTCCACTGTGGTATCCTGGGTTGTTGCAGTAGGCCTGAGGGTTTTGGTACTCTGTTTTGACTCTCGCACAAGTCAAACATTTGCCGACGTACGTTGCGATGAGGGCTTTCATGCTAGGCCACCAATATGTAGTTCTGATATCGTGGTACATTTTATCCGACCCTGGATGTATCGAGTAGCGAGACTTGTGTGCTTCATCCATCACAAGCTCCCGTAAACCGCCATAGAGTGGGACCCAAATACGCCCCGTTACATAGTAGGCGCCGTCTTCCTTTTGTTCCATTCGTTGCCTTGAGCCGCGTAAGGCTTCAGCTTTGACGTTTTCGGGCTTTAATGCTTCCATCTGAGCAGTTCGTATCTGTGCAGGAAGACTGGACTGAATAGTGAGCTGCAAGGCTCGTACGCGTCTAGGTAGAGTGTCTTTCCGACTGAGAGCGTCAGCCACAACATTGGCCTTGCCTGGATGGTACTTGATGACGCATTCGTAATCGTTAAGTAACTCGACCCATCGTCGTTGACGCATGTTCAATTCCTTCTGCTTGAAGATATACTCGAGACTCCTATGATCGGTGTAAATTGTGCACTTGGTACCGTACAGGTAGTGTCGCCATATCTTAAGTGCAAAAACAACAGCTCCCAGCTCTAAATCGTGCGTCGCGTAATTCCGCTCATGAACTTTGAGTTGACGAGAAGCGTAGGCAATAACTTTATCCCGCTGCATCAATACACAACCAAGCCCCTGTATCGATGCGTCACAATAAACCACGAAGTCATCCGTGCCTTCTGGCAATTAGAGAATAGGTGCGCTGTAAAGCCTATCCTTTAAGTACTGAAAAGCGTTTTCCTGAGAATCTCCCCAACGGTAGGTGACACCTTTCTGTGTCAGTATCGTAAGCGACTGTGCGATCTTGGAGAAATCTTTGATGAATCGTCTGTAATACCCCGCCAAACCCAAGAATTGGCGTATTTCCGTTGGTGTACGCGGTGCAGGCCAGTTCCTGATCGAATCTACTTTGGATGGATCGACATGAATCCCATCCCTGTTCACTACATGGCCTAAGAAGTGGACTTCTCGAAGCCAGAAGTCTCATTTTGAAAACTTGGCGTACAATTGCTCCTTTCGAAGAAGTTCCAAGATAATTCGTAAGTGCTGCTCGTGTTCCTCCTGACTCTTGGAGTAGATCAGAATATCGTCGATGAAGACAATGATGAACTTGTCAAGATAGGGTTTGCACACCCTGTTCATAAGATCCATGAAAACTGCAGGCGCGTTCGTAAGCCCAAATGGCATGACTAGAAACTCGTAATGACCGTAGCGAGTCCTGAATGCTGTCTTGGAGACGTCCTCATCCTGGACTCTCAGCTGATGGTAACCTGACCTTAGATCAATCTTAGAGTAGTAACTCGACCCTTGCAACTGGTCGAATAAGTCGTCAATGCGTGGAAGAGGATAGCGGTTCTTCACTGTGACCTTGTTCAGTTCGCGGTAATCAATGTACATCCTGAAAGTGCCATCCTTCTTTTTCACGAATAATACTGGAGCTCCCCAAGGCGAAGAGCGGACGAATGAAGCCCTTATCCAAGAGCTCTTGTAGTTGCTTTGACAGTTCTTCCAGTTCCATTGGAGCCAAACAATACGGTGCGCGTGCTATGGGTGCTGCTCCTGGAGCGAGCTCGATTTGAAATTCGACCTGACGATGAGGCGGTAGACCAGGTAAGTCTTCAGGAAACACCTGAGGAAAGTCGCGTACAACTGGATGGTCTTCCAACTTCTTTTCTTTCGTTGATGCGTCAGTAACGAGAGCCAAAATTGCGGTGTGGCCCTTCCGCAAACAGTTCTGAGCCTTCAAGAAAGAGGTGATACCAACCACAGCACCACTCTTGTCGCCTTGAACTTCGAGAGGTTCTTGACCAGAACGGGGAATACAAACAATCTTGCTCTTTGCATAGGATCTCCGTTTGCTGTTGGGATAACCAATCCATCCCAATGACGATGTCGAAAGTACCCAAGACTAGGGAATGAGGTTGATGGAGAGTGTCTGACCAACTAAGACGAGGTTACAACCCTTGACTACCAGAAGATTGCTGACCAGTGCTCTGATAGTCATCGATCTTTCGCTGCCGTGCCTGAGACTGAACTGAAGTTGAACCCTTGCTGAAGGTTCCATCCCACCTTCTCTTGTTGTCACTGGGAATAGCAGAAGTAGTAGTAGTAGCACCAATGCGTCTAGGCAGCTTGTTCTGTTCCACTGCCTGATCTGTGAGGCGATGAGCAAGATGAGTGACATCCTGGATAGTAGCAAGGTTGGCCGATGTTACATAACGTTGAATCTCTGAGGCTAGACCCTTGAGGTACAATTCGATACGCTTGCTTGGAGGGTCCACCATGGTTGGACACAAGATGGCCAGTTCGTTCGACCGTTTCGTATAAGCTTCAATTTCTGACCCCGTCATTTTCAAATGGTAAAGCTCCACTTTCAACTTGTGGATGTCATCACGCGTGCAGTATTCCCTTTTAATGCGTTCTTTGAATTCGTTCCAGGGGGTGGCGTTAGCAGCTCCCAACCCTAGTATCTGTACTTGCGCGTTCCACCAGGTTAGCGCGATTCCTTCCAAAGTACCAGTGGCGTACTTGACTCTGCGAACCTCAGGGCATTCACACATCTCGAATACTGACTCGAGCTTCCCAAACTAATGGAGTAGTCCCACTGCTCCTTCTGTGCCACTGAATTGTGCTTGGACGACAGTCCATGAAGTTCTGGAATGTGCAGACAGGTTGCTGTGCGTTCTGACCCGTTGCGCGAGAAAGATAGGTCAAGGTTAAGCGCGAGAGTTGGGTCACGAGAGTAGGATCTAACATCCTAGGATAGGTCTGGAATAACAGGTTATACCTCCTGCTCGTGCGGCTGCAAACGCCGCAGCAACTTGTTCGTTAATGAGAGCCGTCAACTGGGCTTGAGTCATGTTAACATTTCCAGACATGATCGAGCAGTAAAGGTAGCATAAGTATGAATGGTTCGCGAGTAGTGCGATGATAGAAAAGTGTAAGCAAGTAGGTGTTCTCAAGCAATAACAAGTAATCAGCAGTGTAATCTAAGCATACTACGAGCAAAATTCTATGCAATTCTAGCATGTAGGCAATAAACAATAACCTTATTACCTAGGAGGTTGAGTCTTGCACGTGGAGCGAAGCGTCGTTGTGGATCGTTGAGAGCACTGTTCTGGTTATAGTCTGGTTTTAATAAAAACGTTTTCCCATATTAAAACCATGTTCTCTATAACCAATGGCTCTGATACCAATCTGTCACACCCCCAAAATCCACCTGCGGAGTATCACCGCTTGGGAGCGTGACTGACCAGGACCAAGCCACCAATCATATAGAACAATATATATAGTAAAAGTAATTGCCATTAAACCAAACCAAATCCATATGAAAGGTGTTCCAAAACATAAGTAAGTTATCGTTGTTTAGCGGAAGCGTATAATTAAAACCCATCACAATAAAGTATCAAATGTCGTAAGTGTTTAACAAGACAATCACGATCCAAGCCCACAACGACCAGCTCCTCCCTGTGCAAGCTCCATGTATCTAACGACCTGCAAGGCATGTAACAGAGGATCAACAACTAGTTGAGCGAGTTCACAAAAAGTAAATGCGTAATAGTAAGTTCGTTTGTAACATGTGGCTCTACTGGGCCGATAGTGCGTTCTATTGGTGGGGGCTTCCCATGTTGTATAACCACTAGACTATTCGTAATCATAAGTGTTCTTCACAACCGAGAACAGTAGTACGTACAGGCTTTACGTAGGTTTACGTAAGTATCCTTCACAACCGAGGATAGTAGTAAGTATAAATACACGTAGGTTTTACGTGCGTATCCTTCACAACCGAGGATAGTAGTAAGTATAAGTATACGTAGATTTTACGTAAGGGTCCTGCACAACCGAGGACAGTAAGAAGCATATGCATATGTGAGCTTTACGCATGTGTCCTGCACAACCGAGGACAGTAAGTAGTATAAGCATACGTAGGTTTACGTATGTGTCCTGCACAACCGAGGACAGTAAGTAGTATAAGCATACGTAGGTTTACGTATGTGTCCTGCACAACCGAGGACAGTAAGTAGTATAAGCATACGTAGGTTTACGTATGTGTCCTGCACAACCGAGGACGCTGGTATGGTAGTCTAGTGGTAGTGTCAGTATGAATCTTTTCAACCTTATTCCTTCAATCCCATTCCCAACCCTGGGAATCCCATGCCTTAGTAAGGGTGTGAACTCACCTTGGTTTGCTCGGTATGTTATTGCTTCTAGGGTTTAGTAAATGTCTAAGTCCGTTACACACGACCTAGGATTTATTGCACATGATACGATGTAAGTGTTTGCATCAAATTAGGGTTTGCAAGTCATTGATAATCAACCAACTGTGTTTTGTGTGCTTATTGTGTACAAGATGATATCACATAGAATGATTCATACATGCAGGATCATACAGTTGCATTCAGTATCATACGATTATATACAGAATCATATATCACGAAATCAGTTCATCGTATTCACATAATTCATGCGTCACGCCTTTGCTTTCACATTTCAGTCTACAATGGAGGTTAACATATTTGTCACTGTTAACATACTTCGTACATTCAACGGCGTTGATAAACTGAACAAGTTTAACTGAGTTAGTGGCTTAAGAAAGTGACATACACATCTTATCAGATTCAGCATTAATAACACACTTTATGGATCATCAGGCTAAACAACAGTTGCATGCTTTACAAATCTGACGAATATAACACAGTTAACGCTTTCAATCATGTAATAACATACATTCAGCTTTACTTTAACATCACACAGAGTCAGACAGGGCCTTGCCCTATTTAAAACTCAGACAAGAAGTGGGGCGGGGGGGCTTCCCCTGTTTAAAAGTCGGATCATGAGTCCTTAGGCCAAAAGTCGGACCATGGGAGTTGGGTTTAAAGCTCGGACCCTTCAAGTGTTTTTAAAAATCGGACAAGTTATTCAAAGCATAGAACTCAACAAACACTATATTACAAAACTCGGTCCTTGTGTCATCTATATATATATATAGTTCGGACTAACACATTCCCCCTTACAACTATAAAAGGTCGGACATCATAAAGCATGCAAAAGAACTCGGACTCCTTGGTGCTTTCATTTACAAAATTCGGACAAAGTGTGAGGGGTTTCAAGGCCATGAAGCTCGGACAGGGGCAAGGGGGCTTCCCCTTCAAAACTCGGACATGGGGGGGGTTACTTTCACAAGGTCGGACAAGGGTAACAAGGCCATAAACTCGGACCTCTTGTGATATTATCAAAGGTCGGACAAAAAAATGGGGGAAAGGTTCCTTATGTAAAGTTCGGACCACCAGATTTATAAACATAAGTCGGACATGAGTTCATAAACAAAGAAATTCGGACAAGCATGTTTAAATATCACAAAAGTCGGACTTATGTCCTTCACAAAACTCGGACCTAATGCTGCATCTAAAAAGGTCGGACCAGTTAACAACATTAAGCGTACATTCAATCTTTCATTGGAACAGTTACGTTACGCAGACTACGATCAAGAAAACCCTAAGCTCTTGCTTTTGTATTGCATGGTTAAGGGGGTATAAACATGTCTGCACATACCCACGAGCACACGTGGAATATGCGGAAATGACACACACACGAGCCCGTACAGGTGTGTCAGATACTCAGAACCAGCGTTGTTCTTTGGACTGAACCGCATCTCAGAAACAGGTAAACCGCATTGCCTTTATTCTCTTCAAGCTTCAAATCCCTCCTGTCCGGTTCACAATCACAGAGGGTGCATAAACAACTTCTTCAACAAGAAGAAGGAAGGGAATGTACGCACACGCACATCAGCAACCCTGACTCCCGATCCTTCAAGAGCCACATCCGCGCAACACACCCGTTTCAAGCGAGTATGGGGTGACAAGACCGCAGACACTCATGAGTCTCTGCGGACACACCCATAGCTCCGCAAATGGTTGCTACGGAAGAGCCACAACTAAGTCATCACATAGATGAACGAAGCTACTTCAAGGAAAACTCCTCGGTATTGGAGCGTGAAGGAAAATGGCTAAGGAAGAGATGCGGACGAGATCCCCAAGGCTCATACGAGAACTCGTCGAACAACAAGCGACCGAACAGCGGTAACAAGTCTGCTTATGACTTTGTTACCCTACTTGTAAGATGGATAAAATAAACAATGGTGAGCATTATCATGCCTATGACCATGTTTATTTGACCATTATCCAGATTCACATTGTTCGACCAAACATGGCCAACAATGACGCAAGTATCCAACATTGTTCACCCAACCGTGGCCAACAATGTCAAGCAACGAGGTAACCGCAAAGGACGTACGATTACTAGAGAGCTAATTGGAAGAACATGAACACCCCATAAAAGGGATCATCATTAGATGTCCAATTATTGCAGAAGAACACTCTCTTCTTCATTCACCACCTCAAAGGTTGGTTCTAAGTTTGTGCACATCTTCAGCCACTATCTCAGAGATTGGTTCGAAGTTTGTGCACACCCCCAGCAAGGTCCCAAGGTTGGTTCGACACACCAACAGGTGGCACCCAACCCAAGGCTGAGAATTTCGCATCAGCCGAAACATTCTCACCGGTACGGAAGAGGCATCAAATGACCCTTCCAAATCTCCAGCTTGATTTACAAAGAGCAAATACCATCTACATGGCCTAGGATCTTCTCCAGACTCCAAACTACCTTCTAGACACCATAGTCCAGTACTCCTCCCACATGCAACTTGCATATGGCAGCAACACTAGACTGGGGGGACTTGAAGGGGTATGGTCCCAGATCTCGCGTCAGCATCGACCGCGAGTGACCATTACCCTTATCAAAACCCCCACTAGCTAACAACCTACTTGTGTCCGTGCGGGAACGCGTCGACACAGTGGTTGAATGCAATCTGCCCAATGATGGAGGAGGACTTACCTGGAATATGAGAACGGTATAGTGATGCGGCTGACACCGCATCTGGTGTATGAAAACGGAAGTATTCACAGCGATGCGGCCTGGCACCGCATCCAGTGAACACTTCTATCAATATAGGGAAGCTGGATAACAGCAACAGTCACCACAGACGACGATGCGGCCTGGCACCGCATCTCGCGTATTTCTTGATCAAAGAGTGAGACGCGGGAACATCTACAGTTACCGCAAACAGCGATGCAACCTGCACCGCATCCTGTCTACTCATCAAGTGGGACTGACACCACAGAGCAAGTAGCACCAATGGCAGCCGCCTGTCAGGTCTACGTAAGCGACAGACTGACGTGACGTCGCCTCCCCGGCCGACATGTCTGACACACCTGCAAAGGTGCAGCATGCCGTCAGTCTATCCATCCACCTCCTCATTCACTCCTCGGCTATAAATATCAACCCCAAACCAGGTTTTAGGTATCTCTTCACAACTCTCTCACTACTACTACTATCATACTTTGCTTCCCAAGCAGACTACTGATTCTCACGCCGGAGAGTGGTAACAAGGAGCACCCCCCACCCCATCCTCCTTGTTACGAGTCACGGTTTGTTTCCTTGTGTAGGAGATCAACCCACCGGTGATCCAGCCAGCGATCCTCGAGAGGAAGGGATTAACCCTTCTTGACGAGACCAGTGAGTTAACCACACCCGGTTAACCATTGTTTCATCAGAGTGACAGTGGCCAATAGTCAATAGTTAGAGGTGATAAAATCTAGTAACCCTTTAAAAAATATATGTACATGTTTGAAAATATTTTTTACAAGTTATGTAAATTTGTAGTTTTGAATGATGTTTGTTTGTGAAAAAACTATTTTGTGGGTTTATTTGTTTTGATGGGACAACCTCATAAACATAACTATTACAAAAAGTATGGTGTGTAAAAATATCATATTTGCCCTTTTATGTACTTGCAAGGATTTTTTTATTAAAAATGTATGATCCACATATATCATAACACAAATCAAATCTTAGTCATACATCCCATCTTGATCAAATGATGAGATTAGTTTCTTTGGTTTTCACAACTAAATATAGTTCTCATTTTATCCTATCCCTATTAAATATATATCATATATTAAAATAGTTACTTATAATCAAAGTCATAGTCAACGGTAAATGTAAAAATGATTTTTCCTAATACAAAGCATATTCAAATAAGAAATTAGAGTAGATATCTTGCCACAATCGGTCCGTGACATAAGGTGTTTATCTTCATCATACTGGTATGAGTTTAAATCTCGCAAAGTAGATAATATGTGGATTTTTAAAGTAGGGTCACCATTATAAAAATATATTTGTGGTTAATGGCGGATCTAGAAAATCCTCATAAGGGTAACGTTTCAATAAAAGGGGTAATGAAATCGAAAAAACGTCAAATTTTTTCAAAATTTACACTACTGTCAGAGCGTCACCGGAGCGTCAAAGGACAACGAAGGTTACCCCTTCTATCACTCTAGGTCTGCCCTGTTTGGGGTAACCTTGTTTGAGAACTAGTATCCCTAAAGAACTTCTTAGCTTTGAATTAGAAGAGTAAACTACCATTTTGGTCTCTGTGGTTTGGGCACTTTTGCCATTTTAGTCCAAATCTTAAACTTTTTAAATCTCGATCCCTGTGGTTTGCATTTTGTTGCCATTTTGGTCCAAAAACGAAATCAGGTTAGATTTTCAAAAAAGAACCTGCTATTTTGTCTTTATGCTCAGGGGTATTTTAGTCATTTTGGCTTTATTATAGAGTAATATTGATTAAAAATAATTAAACCCAAAAATCTGCCTCTCTCTCTAATACCCCTCTGCACTCTCTTTCTCTCTCTCTAACACCCCTCTGCCTCTCTCTTCTCTCTCTCTCTCTTCTCTGAACTACCCCCACCACCCCCACCATCGCATCATCCCCACCACCACCATCCCACTGCCGCCAACACCTCCATTCCACTGCCATCATCTCTCTCTCTTCTCTCTCTCCTCTCTTTCGAACACCACCGCCACCGAACTTCACCACCGTCATCGTCCCTACTGTAAAGGCTCCGACTACAATCGTCGTCCCTGAGTTTTAGATATGAGTTCGCGCCATGGATCTGAAAGAATTTTCAAGATCTGAAAGAATTTTCCAGATCTGAAAGAATGCCATCTGTCTCTCTCCTTTCTCTTTTTCTCTCTCTCACGACCCAGACCCAGATTAATAATACGTAGCGCGAACAGACAAGCGAGGTGCCCAGGGGGCAGGAGTGCCGGTATCTGGACATTCCGGAATAATATTATTATCCGCCACCGGCTTACGGTTTCCGGTGAGAGGAGTCGCTGGAGAACTGTCTCCGGGAGGCGGATGTGTAGGAGCTGTTCTTCTAGCGACGGATTTCTTGGTGCCTAGAAAGAACATTGTGCAACAATGGTGAAAATGAAGATGGGCGATTAGAGTGTTTGTGGAAAATGGAAATGTTGATTTTGATTTGAATGGTTTCCTAAGGTTTTGTATACCAACAAAAACAATTAAAAGAAAATATAAATTTAGTTATAATAATTCTAAAATGACCAAAATACCCTTGAGGGTAAGGACAAAACAGGGGGTTTTAATTTGGGGATTCTGGTCAAATTTCACTTTTGGACCAAAATGGCAACAAAATACAAACCACATGGACCCAGATTTAAAAATTTTGAGATTTGGACTAAAATGGCAAAAATGCCCAAACCACAGGGACCAAAATGACAATTTACTCAAATTAGAAAGAAGAAATAAAGACGGGTTTGACAGTTGTTGCTAATTAATTGTATTTATTATTTCTTTTTTATGGCAAACTAAATTAAATTTATTATTTCTTGTTGCAGGATCAATGTTTTAAAAACCGGTAAATACCGGCCGGTTATACCGGTATTACCGGTGCTGGATGCAAATCCGGTACGAAACACCCCGATAAATAAGTCAAACGGCATATGATTCGTACCGACGGTAAAATCCGGTATACCGGTTTAAACCGTAATACCGGTACCGGCCCATGGTTATTTTATTTGGGTTTTTAGTATTCCGGAGTTCCATCACATAAATATACCATCGATCAACATTCAAAACCATCATCACTTACGGTTCATCACTTCGTCCACAAGATTCAGCTTCATCAGTTCATCACTCCATCTTCATCACGCTTCCAGTTCCATCTTCGTCAGCCATTTTACTTATTTCAGTAAAATAATTTGGGTGTAAATAGATCCACAAGTGGGTCAAAGAAGACATGATAGTAATTATATTATAATTTATGTCAGTGTGAAAAAATTAAAACCAGTGAGTTTGTCAATATAATTCATGTATGTATGTACCTCTATGAAATTTTAGAGTTAGCTAGTTCACCTGGTTGAACCATCCGGTATAATCCGGTTCTACCGGTTGAACCATTTTTTAACCCATCCTGATATGATTTAAAAACCGGTTTTTAAAACATTGTGCAGGATAACCTTTAAGAAAAAGAAAAAAAAAACATTACTATTCTTTCGAATGAGAGTTGTATCCAAACAAAATAATTATTTGGTAATTTTGATGTTACGTTAAGTGAAACTCGATTATACATCTTCCGCTACGTTTATAACAAAGTCTAAATTCTTCGTGTATTGAAAACATTGTCGCCAAGCATTAATTGCACTTCACTATTGATGCTTTAAATAGCGAGAGTAAAGAGATAATTATTAAAGTATTCATTCGTTATACTTTGTTTAAGAGACAAATATTAAATTTTGGTTTTTAATTTTGAGAAATTAAAGATTTTGACCAATAGTTAATTTGTTTTAACATCCAGCAAATACTCTAAATGGGCTACTTGCGAAATTTACAACATCGGGATACACTCACTTACGAACCAGGGAAAACCCTTACCTAGGGCCTAAGCCCGCGAACACTCACCCGAAGGCATGATAGTACGGTGAGGAGTGATCTCCACCTACTCCTATCATCACCAGGTGCCGCAGAAAATAATAAGGATAATAAGAATCAAACTTGTGTCCTTTAGAACACCAAATCTCTCCCTTACCACTCTACCACCACCTCATTGGCTCGACCAAAATTTAATATTAGTGATTTGTGAAGCGAATAATAGTTAACGAAATACCAAAATACGTTTATCATCATATCATATCATATAAAATATAAAAGAATAAAAATTATAGATAATTTATTAAACTTAATAGCTAATTTAAAACTAACTACGACGTATTCAAATCTATATTTATCTATATATCTATACTTTCTATAAAAGAAGAAATCCTAATGACATAAGAAAAGCTGATGTGTCAACAGGAGAGGCTGTCCAACAATGCTTTTCTTATGTCATCAACGATGAGGTGGCAGCCATAGAGGGAGCATAGTGACATCATAATTCAAAGATCTGCTATCGAACAACTGCCACACTTTCAAATTTCAAAGGTCTGGACCACATTCAATTATGAAACCACTGATGTTCATTCAAAATTCAAACCACTAATGTTTCATTAAAATGGGAGGGTAATTTGAAATTTAAAACTTATAGGGATATGTAATTTGCATTTAATGTCATTAGAGCTTCAATTCTTCTCTCTCTCAAATATAAATTCAAACCCAAACCCAAATCTGATCATAATTTCAAAAACACATTTCAATCTCTCTGTCTACTCTCTCTCTCAGCTCCCTATCTCTAAAACTGTAGATACAGAGAAGAGGATGAAGACGACAGAGGCGTTGCATTTAACATCGATTTAAATATTATACAGACTAACGGTAGTTTAAAAATAGATATTTTTTGATTTTTTTTCTTTTTATCACAAACTGAAGGTTTGTATGCTAAATGTTCTTCAGGTAGATCTTGCTGGATTTGTTATTTGGTGTGGAAGTCTTGAGTTCGTTGACCGAACTTCCGAATGTAATCAAGGTTATATAATGGATCTCAACTTTATTGATGAAGAGGTAATGTCTGTTTGTGTTTAAAAATAGATGTATATGTGTTTAAAATAAAATCAGGTAATTGTTATTTTTTTGGTAATCGTTAATACACTTTGTAATCAGTTCTTCTTCTTCTTCATTATTTCTTGAGCTTTATTACATGTTTTACAGATTGAAGTTTCTTTAAATCGTCATATTCTCCAATGCTTCCATCGATTCTTCTCTCGCTAAATCTGGTAACAATCCGTGACCTAATTTCTTTCATGATTCTATGAAATTTGTTTGATATGTTTGTAGCTTTTGATTTTGTCTTTGATTTGTTATTGTTTATTCAGATGCTTGCATTGGTGTACCATGTGATTACGAGTAGATTGATTTTGATATGTTTGTAAAAGGAGAAATCCCAATGACATAAGAAAAGCTGATGATGTCTGTTTATTCATCATGTTTAACATTGATTTGAATATTATGCAGACCAACGGTAGTTTAAAAATAGATATTTTTTGATTTTTTTCTTTTTATCACAAATTGAAGGTTTGTATGCTAAATGTTCTTCAGGTAGATCTTGCTGGATTTGTTATTTGGTGTGGAAGTCTTGAGTTCGTTGGCCAAACTTCGAAATGGAATCAAGGTTATAAAATGTATCTCAACTTTATTGATGAAGAGGTAATGTCTGTTTGTGTTTAAAAATAGATGTATATGTGTTTAAAATAAATCATGATTCTATGAAATTTGTTTGATATATTTGTAGCTTTTGATTTTGTCTTTGATTTGTTATTGTTTATTCAGATGCTTGCATTCTTGTACCATGTGATTACGAGTAGATTAATTTTCAGTTGGTATATTGGTGGAATGACAGCAAGTCCAGGTTATGCTTCAAGCTGTCTCGATCTCTTTGGAGGCGGATAGGTGGCTTTGGGAGGTCTGAAAAACAGAACTGACAAATTTAGGAAAAATGGGGTTGAAAGATGATAACCCAACAGTTGAGGATCTCATTCTACAGCTTCGATAAATTCAAGGGTATTCTGAAATAATGCTTCCTAGATTTTTGAAGACCGACAAATGTCCAAAGAAGCATCACTATGGACATTTGTCGGTCTTTGTCGGTTTTCAAAAATCTAGGAAGCATTATTTCAGAATACCATTGATTTTATCGGAGTTGTCGAATAAGATCCTCCACTGTTGGGTTATCATCTTTCAAACCCATTTTCCCTAAATCTATTGATTCTGTTTTTTCAACACGGATGTAATGCAATGATTCCTCTCAATTGAATAGACGGATACTTGCTTCCTCTCAAAGGGTTATGGAGTGGTCATAACAGCTGATCATGCTAAGGACTGTTATAACTAACCACTGCTCCTTATAAAGACTGATGGACGTAAAGACTGATGAGACCTATCCATTGTTGAAGACAAAGCCCTGTTAAAGACAGACACTTATGTACCTAAGGCCTGATGAATCGAAGGAAAACCACTGCTCAGTAACAACAGTGGTTCAGCATCTACAGCGGATTCAACATCAGTATTTATGTAACAGTGTTTAGTGTATCAGTGTTTAGTTATATACAATATCTCGAGACAAACCCTAGAGTTTATGTATATACAATCTCCCCATGTTAATCCGATTAATGGTATGTTAATTCGATTAATGTTATGTTACGTAATTGCTACCGTTTGAATATTATTGTTATTATATTATCATCTGTTGATCATGGTCTGTTAAAGCACTGCTGTTACACATTCTCTGTTGAACTGCATCATCTGTTAGTCCATAGCAAAGGTTCTCTTTGGCAGACCTTTGCTTGAAGGAGATCTGGGTGTTTATCAACAGATGTTCATCACGATGCATGTGTAAATAGATGTTTGAAATCCTCTGTTGAACTGTATCATCTGTTAAGGCAAAGTAGATGTTAGCAATCTATACTGTGGAATGATCTGGGTGTTTATCTTTGGCAGACCTTTGCTTGAAGGAGATCTGGGTGTTCATCAGCAAATGTTCATCATGATGTGTGTGTAAACAGATGTTTGAAATCCTCTGTTGAACTGCATCATCTGTTAAGGCACAGCAGATGTTAGCAATCTATAATGTGGAATGATCAGCAGATGTTATGTTTGGCAGACCTTTGTTTCAACAGCAGATGTTAGCTTTATGATGCTTTTGTATTCATATTCAGCAGCAGAGGTTGTGTTTATCAGCAGAAGTTATTTGCTATAACAGTCTTTGTGTTTATCAACAGAGGTTGTTTGGAACAACAGACTTTGCTTGAACAGATTTTCTGTTTGACAGAGCTTTATCCAAAGTGAAGTTATGACAATGATCACCCAAAAATTTGTTGAAGCCTTTTAAGTGTCGATGACTGCCCATAAATTTGTTGAAGCCTTTTAAGAAAAGCGTTTTAAGTGTCGATGACTGTCCATAAATTTGTTAAAGCCTTTTAAGTATCCATGACTGCCCATAAATTTACAGAGTATAATTGAAGATGTAATGTATCATGAAGATCCAATTAAAATATATGGAGAATGTACAACAAAGGTTTAAGTTAATATAAATAACAAGATAAGCATACATGATTATAATTTAAATATTCGTAAGTCGTAAGTTTTCAAAATATAGAAGTTTGATACATCATCATCCCATAATTTATCTCAAATGATATAATACCAACAACCACAACTATCGATTGATAATGAAAGAATTATCGTATGACAGACTAGCTCTTCAAAGGGAACATGATGGTTATGTAAAGTGTTTAACTGCCGAACAGGAAAGGATATATAAATTGTTATGGAAGCGATTAAAAAAGGTGATGGAGGTGTGTTTTTTGTATATAGTTATGGTGGAACTGGAAAGACGTTTCTTTGGAAGACATTCTCAGCTGCATTACGATCAAAAGGTGAAGTTGTGTTGAATGTTGCTTCCAGTGGAATTGCTTCACTTTTGCTGGATGGTGGTAGAACTGCTCATTCAAGGTTTGTAATTCCAATCAACATTAATGAGAATTCAATATGTTCGATAGAGCCTAATACTGAGTTAGGTGATTTAATTAAAAGAGCAACATTGATGTCACACCCCGACCACGTAAAACAACAAAACGTGGCGGAAACGTCGGGGAGTGTTGTAACAGAATCATTGTTTCACAACCATGGATTAAACAGTTTTGTTTTATTGAATTAAATGTATTACATTACATTGGAATTAGATACAAAACATGAACAAATAGACTTCCATTGTTATTAAGTCACTAAGGCCTCGTCCATTCCTATGTGAGCGTACACAAATAGCATCATCAAACATCATCAACTATGGTACCTGAAACACATGTGAAAATACGTCAACATAAAAATGCCGGTGAGTACATAGGTTTTATGTGAGTGTCAGATTCATGGCTCATTTTACATGTTGCAATACTTATTTAAAAACCTTATTTTGAAAAGTATAGTATTGCGACATAATTAACCAACTCAAATCAAGTTGGATATGACTTATAAAATCTCGTAGCCATGATTCTTAACTCCAAAACATTTGTTTTATGAAATCAAATTGTAAAACATATCGTAGAAACCCGTTAACAAAACTCGTATGGTTTATATTACTCAGAAAACATCATTGTGTGACATCGTTTCAAAATCGTTTACCCAAGTGATCTAGATAACGCAACGATATATAATGTGTTAAAAGCACTTATATATAGGAAGTACCAGCGGCGTATCCACCATGCTTTTAACATATTACACCCGCCCCGTTACCTAATCACTTCCCTAACCCAATGGTTCAAACAGTTACAAATGGTTCACATATATCAAATGGTTACAAATGGTTCACATCAATCAAATGGTTACAAATAGTTCGCATATATCAAATGATTACCAATGGTTCACATACATCAAATGGTTACAAATGGTTCGAACAGTTCAAAATGTAAAACAATGGGCTAGCATGTTAAGTGAACACACATAGCAAAACATAATGAAATCATGTACTAATAGTGTACTAATGAACATAGCAAGTATATGATATGAAAACATGGAAAACATGAAAGTAGCAAGTAGGCACATGTGTTTCACCCCAAAACGTTTGAAAAACAGTAAAAGATGTGACAACCCTCATAATTCCATGTATCCGTACGATTGATTTATGTTAATTAAAGTGCTTGATGACTGTGTTGAATTACTCAACTGCTTTCTGATTACTGTGTTATACTTACATGTGCTTGTTAACATACTAGTCTTGTGCAGAAAAGTTACTAAAAAGTCCTGTATGCTTTCCTGAGTGTTGGGAATTAAAAATGTCACTAAAAGTTATATAAAAGACATCTTACGGATTAATTAAGCACTTTAACGGAACAGTATCAAACCGAACAACTGGACACTACCCGGAACATAAAAATATTGTTAAACACATTGTTTTTATTTTTCTAAGCTAGTTAGGGTCCCTGAATACCCTAACACACTACATATTACATAACACTCATAAACCACTAACTAAACTTTGGATTTCAAACTAGATCACTAACTATTTGGTTGAAACCCAACCAAGCAACCCCCCTTCTTACGGTTTCAAGGGTAGTACCCCACCCTTGATTTTCTTCATTTGTTTATGATATATGCTTAGTACTTAGGGGACACTTTAGCTAATGGTTAATAAGGTGATGGAGGATTATAAGTATGACCAAGAGACTTGAACCACATTCATCACCACCTTCACCAACACCTTCAAACTCTCTCGCCCTCCTCCCTTGTCACGACCGTGAGCCACCACCACCATCGTCATCATCCTCATCCATGCTGGTTTAAAGTCATGAAGAACAGAAGTATCATCTCCAACTTGTAAACCCTTTTTTGTCACCATTGCTATGGCACCATTACGAGCCCTCGCCAACATATCAGCGAACTTTCCAGCAATACACTTCTCCCAACAGCTATGAATTTTGGCATTCCATTTTTTCTCCCATTGAAAATAACACTATAAAAGATCACTTATTAATAAATGTATATAAAATTTATTAAGTTGTATATAATGTTAGTCTAAGTACACACTTGGAATCGCTCAAACAATCGGTCTCTGTCCTCCTTAGGAACATCTCCCCATCCTTGCCATGGTCCAGACCACATAGACTTCAAGTTAGATAAAATAACATGGGTAGCCTTGACTTGTTTACTAAATCTACAAAATGGAAGAAATTAACAATAGTCACATTAAAAACATCTTTTTATCTACATAGAAAACAATATTAGCATCTTTTTATCTACATAGAAAAACAATATTAACATATATTTACTTACTGCCCATATAAAACAAAAATCCAATCGCGGTCCATTTGTTCAGGTACTTGAGGTTGGGAAGCAGATCCTCGCCTCACAGTAGCAACATGAACAACAGACTCATCATAGTCACTATTCGGAACTTAGAAATCCATCACTATCGGTCTTTTGATACATCCACCCTCTATCAATGTACCACGCCATCACTAATCAGATAAAAACTATCCAGTAAACTATATCAATACATAAAATGAGGTAGTATTTACTAAAATATCATTCACTTAAAATATATCATTCAACATGCTTTGCTTACGTGGAGCTAGTAAATCAAATTCAAAAATAAAACTATAATATCACTTTTAGGATATGACTAGATTAATATCAGTACTTAAAATGAGGTGCCATCACCATTTTTAGGATATGACTAGATTAATATCAGTACTTAAAAAAAGTATTCTATCGCAACAAATACATGTGCTTTGCTTACATGGAGCTACTAAATCAAATTCAAAAACAAAACTATAATATTATGAAAAATAATAATTACTAAATACTTTTCGCTTAAAATCTGCAGCAACCTACAATATTAAATGTCCACAAATGATAATAAACAAACTAAAACAGAAGGTTAAACTAAAACAGAAGGTTAAAGGTTGGGGGACATTACTAATTTCAACCAAGTTCAAAATCAAAAGTATGATTAACAATTTTTTCTTCATAAACTACCAAACCAATCAATATTTTCCTAGAATTAAACTAAAATTTGAGACATCACAACAACTTAGGAAATACTGAAGTAGCAGCTCTGTTTTATATACCTTATGAAAAATTGAAGTAAACAAGCTACAACTAGTGGGAATTCCAAACAATAAATACACATTTTTGCAAAATGAGTTTACAAGTTGTAAACATCTAAAAATCCCGAGGATGAGATTTTAACAAAATTAAACACACTTTGGAGGGTAACTAAACCCACTAAACACCCCACTAAGTTACTACGCGTTTTTACTAAAAACCAAGTTCATGTTATTATGTAAAGTGCATTGTTTTGCACTTGACTAGTGTAATATTGTTTAGTAACTTGTTATTGATTGTTGAATGATTTTTGGAAAAGAAAATGATATGCTTATGCGCATGGACACCTCCATTTACAAAGGAAACTCTGGCGAAATTTTCTAAAAATTCCAACACTTAGAAAATATTTTTCTAAACAAGCGTTACAAGTATATTTTATATCTTGTGTTTCGAATATAAACTTTGCCATAATTTTTGGTAACAAAATACAAAGTGTCGGAGGTTGGTTTTTTTGTAAATAAAAATGGGTAAATATATATTTAGAATATATATCTTATATTAAAACACTTGTGTGGATACTTGCTTATTTTATGAGATAGTTATATTATTTTAGGGTAAAATAATACAACTTAACAAAGTACCTTGACATTAGAATTGTGTCGTACGTGATAGAAGTAATGAGTAGATAAACCGTACGTAGGATACGTGTTATGCATGAGATACTGGTTGTTATATGTACCTTATTAGGACGTGCTTGATTCCCATTTATTAGAGTAACTAATCTAACCGAGCAAACCGAGGTGAGTTCACACTTTCTACAAGGCATGGGATTCCGGGTGGTTTGGGAATGGGTTAAAGAATTAAAACAAAATCTACGTATCCTCCTTGGGTAGGATATGTACGGCCATCCTCCATAGGTAGGATGCCAATATTAATCCTGCGTATTCTCCTTGGGTAGAATACGTACATTCGTCCTCCTTGGGTAGGACAACAACCTTAAAACTTACTAGACAAAACTCTATCATTCAGTCCCTCATCTCATATCGACTTAATCGCCGAGGCCGATGGCGAGCGGGTCATTAGTTAATAGCGCTATTAGGTTTAACAAACCTCACACCATGCCGTTCGGACGGGCGTGTACTAATGGACTATGGCAAACTGTCAATGATGATAGACATTGACATAGGGCACATTTAATGTTCGTCAGTTGTCGATATCATAACGGTTTAGTGGTTCACATGGGAAAGTGCCCCACTAATTATGGGTATGGTTTGGGAAAGAAGGAAATTGATTAATCATGTTTTCAACTATGGGGTAACCCCCACGCAAGTAAGCCAACTAAACAAAAACTATGTTTTTGAACAAACTAAAACAAACACCCAACCGTGAACTCACTCAACTTTGTTGTTGACTCGTTGTTACATGCCTTACAGGTCTCTAGATGCTTATGGAGCTTGCACGAGGAGGAGGTTGTTGTGGAATATGGATTGTTATGTTCCGTGCTAAACATTTAATTCCTTATGAACTTATTAAACCTACGTTTTGAACTTTAAACTTATGAACTTTGGAACTTATGTTTTAGTTTCACGTATTATGCTTCCGCTGTTAACTTAAGTTGGTTACCTTTTGGTCACCAATTATATTGTGGTTGGTTTTAATTACTTAATTACGTCGTTCAATATGATTGGTGGCTTGATCCTGGTCATGTCACGCCTCCAAGCGGTGGTACTCCGCATGGTGAATTTTGGGGGTGTGACAGATTGGTATCGGAGCCATTGGTTATAGTGAACTTGGTTTTAAAAAGGGGAAAAGCTTTTGATAAAACCAGACTATAACCTGTACAGTGCTTAACGATCCACAACGATGCTTCGCTCCACGTGCAAGACTTAACATCCTAGGTGATATGGTTCATGTTTATATTACCTACTTGTTAGTTACATGGTACATTGTTCATGGTATGCATTAGTTAATGTGATAACTGCTATTTGAACCTTGTGTGCTTACTCTCTTTTGTCACTCCACACTTGCGCACCTTGTGACACCTTTCTTACGTGTGTTCCTTCGATGTGAAGATCATGAGTGGACGTCTTGACATGACCCAGGGTCAGTTGACGACCTTGATTAACGAACAGATTGCTGAAGCCTTAGCAACCCAATCAGGGAGTCAACCCATGCACACCCAATCACGCATAGGCACTTTCAAGGCGTTCTTGGAATGCAAACCTCCCACTTTCGATGGCACTGGAGGAGCAATCGACCTTCTACACTGGATCCAAAGAATCGAATATACATTCGAAGAGAGTGAAAGCCCTGTCAGCAAACGAGTAGAGTACGCTACTAGCATGTTGCAAGGGAAAGCGTATTCTTGGTGGAACGCGCAAGTTCAGATGCTCGGATTGGCAGACGCGAATGCCACCCTCTGGAGCGACTTCAAGGATTTGATTAAGGAAGAATTCTGCCCCCTGGACGATATTCTGAAACTTGAAATAGAGTACTATGGTTTGAAGATGGAAGGATCAGAGATTGAAGCGTACACAAAGAGGTCCAACGACTTGGCTGCCTTATGTCCTAACTTGTCACAACCCATATCTAGATGGATCAAGCTTTACCTCAGAGGCTTGGTCCCGGAAATCCAAGGGTCTGTAATCGCAGCCAACCTTCCCACAATCCAGCAAGTCGTTCGCTTGGCGCACCAACTCACCGATCAGGCGGTGGAAGAAGGCAAGCTGCCTAATCATATTAGCACTACTGCTACTAATGCTCCCAGTGATAACAAGCGCAAGTGGGATGGAATTTGGGCAAGGGTTCCACTCCAGTTCAGTCTCCGTCCCAGCGGCAAAAGACAGATAAACACAGGAGCCCCAGTCAGCAGTCTCCTGGAAATCAAGGTCAGGGTGGATACAAGGGAAATCACCCTATGTGCAATCGATGTAGTTTGCACCACAGCGGGCCGTGCAACAAGGATCATTGTCAGAGATGTAACAAGCATGGACATAAAGCCAGAGATTGCAGGAGCTCACACCCTGCGAATCAGAATCGACAACAGCAGCCATAAGCTCCCCGGAACCAACAACAACACCAGCAGGGTAACAAGGGATGCTTCCAGTGTGGGGCTGAGGGTCACTACAAGAGGCACTGTCCACAGCGGAATCAAAATCAGAATCAGAACAATAACCAAGGAAATGAGAACAACAATGGAGGCAACAACATGAGTAACAATAATGGCAATGGCGCCAGAGGTCGTACTGTCACACCCCAATTTCCACGTGTCTCACCGGTGGGCCCGGTGGGGGATTATCGTGACGTAGTTGGCAACAATATAGTCAAACCACACAATATATGAATGCACAGCGGAAGCATAAAGATAATTATATTTCAACCATTGTTTGTAATATCAAATGTATCACGAATAGTCGAAAGGTATCCACAGGGGATCAAATAAAAATATAAGTTTTGTTCAACAGACGAAGGCATCTTAAGCTTGCGAGACTCTTTATGATGCTAAGGAGAATATCCAACCAATTACGCATAGTACCTACATTTAGTCTTTTTGGGAAAATACATCAGTTTACACTGGTAAATACATTCAACCGACACTTTTGAAAAATGTTTATTAAAATTGATTTGAATACACAAGGCACAAACTCTTTTATAACTTGGGAGAATTATTTAAATATATAATCTTGTGAACGAATTACATGTTCCTTATGCGTTCATTAGCCCGGATCAAGTCCGGGTTAAAGATCAATAGACACATCATATCGACTATTTATGCACTGACGAGTGTACGCCTACACTCCGCGCTTAGGTCGTGGCCATTTCGTAAAATGATGCCAGGGATATCCGGGACACGGTTATTAAACCCCCAAAGGCTTTTAAGTAACAAGACTGTTTAAACGAGCCGATCAAATTTATTTAAATACCCACTTAACTGTGGAGAATTTGATGCCCGATCAAGCGGTATGCTATATACCGTAACCCAAGCCCGTATAACGGAAAATAAGTTAAAAGTATTTACCTTTGCAAGTATAAATCCTTAATTGAAATAAATTGCAGATAGCTTTTACTGGTCTCCTATTCTGGAACGAAGGTTTAATATAACCTATTAGAATCCTAACGGGTCTTTTAATTTAGCCGTAGCTTAGACCGGTCAGCTTCAACGAATAGTTACGGTTTAATCGCGTGAAAGGCGAAAATTGGGGATGGAATGTGATTTTTGACCCAAAAAGTTTGAAGACTTGTTTTATATGGGTATAATAATCACACTCTGGATTTTGGGGTCAAAACAATATGGTTTGACCCGTTTCGGCTAGTTTATGTAAACTAGTTACATAAGCCGAACCGTACGCGCAAAAGGCGTAACGGGTAACCATAAGAGTCCTATACTGGTTTCCTAAGTCAATATACTTTAAAGAGGTTGGGGTGTCAGTAGGATACCTTCCGTAATGCCCGTAACGAGTTTAAGTTCATATTATGCCCCGTAGGGGTATTTCGGTCTTTTTAAAGATTATTAAAAGAGGTTTCTGAGTTCTACAAGAAATCTGAGTTTCCCGAACAGTTTATAAAGTCCAAAATACTTTATTTATTATTTAAAATCAGTAGCAACTGGAATCGGGTCAAAAGACCTTGTAGAACTCAAGTTATGGCCGAAAAGGGTATATTCGGTATTTACCGAACCGTTGCCATAACCGCAGGTTATGAGCAGGTTAAAAATGATTAAAAAACTTTAAAAGTCCCAAAATATTATTTTACATCAGTGTGTAAAAGGTTTGGTGTCGAAATCCGGGTTTATATAGGCGTTATGCTAATTGCGCTATTTAATTACTAAAGTTTCCGTAATTTGCGCTATTTAGCATAACTCCTATTCTGGACCTCGGATTGACGTGAAATTTTAGGGACATGCTTAGAAATCAGTAACTAATGTTACGGTCCTTTCACATGTCCGAAATTCTTGTTTTTTAAATTAAAAAGGTCGTTACGGTCAACTTTTAAGCATTTAACGGAAATGTGTAAAAGACTCGGATAAACAACGAACCGGTCACAGAGGGTTATACCATCATGTAACCTGGTCCTAAGAGAGTCCTAAGGCATATATAAATCATACTTTAACGGGTCAGAACTGAAGTCAAAGCAAAAGTCAAAGCTTTGCGACTTTCGACTCCGAACCGGGTCAAAACAGTAAATGGTCGGATCAAACAAGCTTAGACTAGTTAATATACTTATTATCATGTTTTATGAGTGTTTAAACAGGTTACACATCATCTACATTACTGATTATGCATTAAATCAGAAAATGGCATTTCTGTTGACTTTTTCTAAGCACGTTTGACTCGACATTCGGACTAGTTAGTGTGAGAATCAGAGGGTGCCCTTACCTTTGATTCGACAAACCACTGGACCATTTGTGATTTATCGTAAAGTCAATCGTTAGTTACGACGGATTGACTTTTAAGCTAAACTAAGCATAAACTAAGCCACAAAAGGTTAGGCACACTTACAGAAGCTTGGTGCACGACTAAGGATGTTAGGAGAATACTTGAGAGCTCCAGAAATGATCAGAAGGCAGGTTTGAGGTGTGTTTCACAATGGAACACTACCATGCCTTTTATAGTGAAAAACTTAGCTCAAGATCATTACAACTCACTCTAGGATTGCTCATGGATGATCAGCAGGTGTCCTAAGGTGCTAGGGGACATGTAGAGGGCGCCCATGCTTCAATTAATGCCTAAATAATCGTTCACAAGCTCAAGCATTGAATCTGTCCAAGAATTCTGCATCTGGGACTCGTACGCGGCCCGCTTTAGGATTCAGGCCACTTGGACGCAGGCCGCATGAATCCTAAAGTCAGTAAACGTATCTTCAACTGGCGCGCGGCCCGCATTAGCTCAACCATATCCTTAACGCGGCCCGCCTGAGGGTTGATATCCAAGATTTTCAAATCTTTTGTAATGATTAACCTGACCTTTCGGTTTCGAAGGGGTAACTTTGCGATTTGGCCCTCGATTTATTACAATTAAGGGCCTCGTGACTTTTACCCGCATTGTTAAGTCCCCGGTTAGTTTAATTACTATCCGAAAAGCCTTAACTTTTATTGTTGACGCTTTTAACCCCTCACATACGAATTTGATCATAACTTTCTCGTTTTAAAACAGAACTTCGCGAAATTTATATAGTATATTCTAGTGAGCGTATTCTACTGTTACAAAGCCTCGGGTTTGTCAAAGGGTCACTCAGAGGTATAAATTAAACATGTTGACACAATTAACCCCTGTAGCTTGTAATCTCTCACTTTCTCCCGCGTTTCGCTCCGTACGATCCATGATTTATTCGTTTGAAGGTACGGGCATCATTTAGGGTTACTATACAGTATATTTACCCCTCGTTGACATTTTTAACCCTCGAATTTACATACTTTCAAGGTTTGTCAACTTTAGTCCTTTATTTAATATTTAATGCCACGTGTAAACTCATGACACGTGTTAACACATTATTGGACACAAAATTTCAAGGTGTTACATCCTCACCCCCTTAAAAATAAATCTCGACCCGAGATTTACTGAAACAAATAAGGGTATTTCTCTTTCATCGTGGATTCAACCTCCCACGTGAATTCGGGACCTCTACGGGCATCCCATTTGACCTTAACAATAGGTACATGCTTCCTTCGAAGCTTCTTTACCTGTCGATCTTCAATCGACAAAGGTTTTTCCACAAATTTTAAGCTCTCATCTATATGCACATCTGTATGTGGTATTACCAGTGATTCATCAGCGAAGCACTTCTTTAGATTGCAGATGTGGAACACATTGTGAATTCCATTGAGCTCCTCCGGTAAGTTTAACTTATAGGCAACTGACCCGACACGTTCGATAACCTCGAAAGGTCCTATGTATCTCGGGCTTAGTTTGCCTTTCTTACCGAAATGCATCACCCCCTTCCAGGGTGATACTTTAAGTAACACTTTTTCACCTACTTCGAAGTGAAAATCTTTACGCTTTGGATCTGCGTAACTTTTCTGCCTATCTCGGGCAACTTTGAGACGGTCTCGAATCTGGACAATCTTGTCCGTCGTCTCGAAGACTATCTCTGGTCCTGATAATTGGACATCTCCAACTTCCGCCCAACAAACAGGCGATCTACACTTTCTACCGTATAATGCCTCGAAGGGCGCAGCCTTAATGCTTGTATGGTAGCTATTGTTGTAGGAGAATTCGATTAGTGGTAGGTTCTTATCCCAACTCCCACCCAAATCGATAGCACATGCACGTAGCATGTCTTCCAACGTCTGAATAGTACGCTCACTCTGACCGTCTGTCTGAGGATGGTAAGCCGTACTAAAATTCAAACGTGTGCCCAAAGATTGCTGGAAGCTTTTCCAGAAATGCGACGTGTATCTAGTATCTCGGTCAGAGACAATAGACACAGGTATGCCATGCAAGGCTACAATCTTATCAACGTATAACTGGGCTAACATGTCGGAGCTATAAGTCTCCTTGATGGGTAAGAAATGCGCTGACTTAGTCAGTCTATCGACTATAACCCATATTGTATCATTTCCTTTCCTCGTCTTGGGTAACTTGGTAATAAAATCCATAGTTACACATTCCCACTTCCATTCGGGAAGCTCAGGCTGTTGTAGCAAGCCTGATGGCTTTTGATGCTCAGCTTTGACTTGCGCACAAGTCAAGCATTTGGCTACATAAGCGGCTACAGACTTTTTCAAGCCTATCCACCAATAATTTGCCTTTAGATCCTGATACAACTTATCAGCCCCCGGGTGAATAGAATATTTGGAACTATGGGCTTCCTGGAGGATAACATCTCGTAGTCCTCCATAAATTGGAACCCATATTCGTCCATTCAATCGTAAAATTCCGTCCTTGCTAAGAGTTAACTGCTCCTCAGTTACCCCTAGCTTTTCTTTAGGATAGTTAGCTTCCAACACAGCTTCTCTCTGTGCAGCTAACAACCTTTCTATCAAATTATTCTTCATTTCAATGCTCTTGGCATTGATTCGGATGGGTTTCACCCTTTCCTTTCGACTTAAGGCATCAGCGACTACATTCGCCTTGCCGGGATGATATCTGATTTCACAATCGTAATCATTTAAAGTCTCCATCCAACAGCGTTGCCTCATGTTTAGCTCCTTCTGATTAAACAGATGTTGAAGGCTCTTATGATCAGAATAGATCACAAACTTGATACCATACAGATAATGCCTCCACAGTTTTAGTGCGAACACAACGGCACCCAGCTCCAAGTCATGGGTGGTGTAATTCTTCTCATGCACCTTTAACTGTCTCGAAGCATAGGCAATAACCTTGCCTTTCTGCATGAGCACACATCCCATGCTAGTGTGTGATGCGTCGCAGTAAACTACGAACTCTTCGGTACCTTCAGGCAATGTCAGTACAGGAGCGTTGCTCAACTTTTGCCTCAGAATATCAAAGGACTCTTGCTGCTTAGGGCCCCAAACAAACTTTACCTTCTTCTTGGTCAGGGAAGTTAAGGGCGCAGCAATCCTTGAAAAATTTTCAATGAAACGTCTATAATATCCTGCTAACCCCAGGAAACTACGAATCTCTGTAGGCGTCTTTGGCTCTTGCCAATTCATGACAGCTTCTACTTTAGCGGGATCCACTTGGATACCACGCTCGCTGACAACATGTCCTAGGAATTGGACTTCTCGAAGCCAGAATTCGCACTTAGAGAATTTGGCATAGAGTTTCTCATGATGCAGGAGTTTGAGAATACAGCGAAGGTGTTTCTCATGGTCAGCTCGGTTCTTAGAGTAGATAAGAATGTCGTCGATGAAAACGATGACGAATTTGTCTAAGTACGGCTTGCAAACGCGATTCATGAGATCCATGAACGCAGCCGGTGCATTAGTGAGCCCAAAAGGCATCACTAGGAACTCATAGTGACCATAACGAGTCCTAAACGCGGTTTTATGCACGTCTTCATCTCTGACTTTCAGTTGATGGTAGCCTGATCTCAAGTCAATCTTCGAGAAATAACTAGCCCCTTGTAACTGATCGAACAAATCGTCGATCCTCGGCAAAGGATATCTATTCTTTATCGTGACCTTATTAAGCTTGCGATAATCGATGCACAGACGCATCGACCCGTCCTTCTTCTTTACAAACAGCACAGGTGCTCCCCAGGGAGACGAACTAGGTTTGATGAAACCTTTAGCTAGCAGTTCATCCAGCTGGGTCCTCAACTCCTTCATTTCGGTTGGTGCTAGCCTGTAGGGTGCTCTAGCAATAGGTGCTGCTCCAGGGATGATATCAATCCTGAATTCCACTTGCCTATCTGGTGGCAGACAAGGTAGATCCTCAGGGAAAACTTCTAGATATTTCGAAATGATAGGGATGTCTTCTATCTTCGGTTTAGGCTCATCAAAAATCACCTGTGCCATGTAGATGACACAACCCTTCTTTAGACATTTTGAAGCCTTGAGCATAGTCACTTGCTCAGGCAATCCATACTGGGTATCCCCCCGAATGGTAAGCGATTCACCAGACGGAGTTTTTATCACTACTTGCTTTCTGTTGCAGACGATTTGGGCCTGGTTGTGAGATAACCAGTCCATACCCAATACTATGTCAAAACCGGCCAATTTAAAGGGAAGCAGAGATAGAGGAAAATAGTGGTTCTTAATGGATATCACACATCCATCTAACACAGTGGAGACGGTTTCTATGGTGCCATCTGCTAGCTCTACCTCATAATTCATTTTTAAGATTTTGACAGGCATATTCAGCAATTTGCAAAATTTATGATCTACGAAAGACTTATCAGCGCCTGAATCAAAAAGTACTCTTGCAAAGATATCATTTACGAGAAAAGTACCTGTGATCACGTTATCGTCTAGCACTGCTTCTTTCGCATCCATCCTGAAGACTCTCGCATTAGTCTTCTTGGCCTCTTCAGGCTTCTTGGCATTTTTAGGGCAGTTGGTTCTAATGTGCCCCTTCTCGTTGCAACTGTAGCAAGTTGCATCTTTTATCTTCTTGCAATCCAAGGTCTTGTGGTCCTTGGACTTGCATAACCCGCAAGCAAATGACTTCGACTGAGTCTGCGAGTTCGATTCGAGTCTGCACTTTCCATAGTGGTGTCTCTTGCAATTCTTGCACTTGGGCTTCTCACCAGACTGTTGCCCATCCTTCCTTGACTCAGACCCTCTCTTGTTGTCACCGTTTCCACGGTGTTTCTTGTTCGACCTTCGTGTAGTATCATCTTCACGCTTTCTCTTCTCAGCCTCTTTGTTCCTCAGCGATCTTTGTCGGACCGCATCCAGAGTGAGGGACAAAGATATGTCGGCAACAGATCTAAAGGTTGCTGGCCGAGAGGCCTTTACGCTTGCCTTTATTTCGGGGGCTAAACCACCGATAAAACGAGCTATTCTCTTTGGCTCCGGGGTTACCAGATACGGAACCAACTGGGACATTGTGTTGAAGCTCGTGAGGTAAGCTTGACAGTCAAGGTTCGTCATAACCAACGATAGGAAGTCGGACTCGATCTTTTCAACCTCATGTTGAGGGCAGTAATTTTCCTTGATGAGAGAAATGAATTCCTTCCATGTCATGCTGTATAAAACAGCCTTCCCCGAGGCCTGAACCAACGACCTCCACCAAGCCAGGGCCTCGCCCTTGAATGATTGTGAAACAAACTTTACCACATCTTTCTCTGCGCAACCACTGATGTCCACCACGGTGTCCATCTCGTCTAGCCACGTCATGCAATCTACTGCGCCCTTCTCCCCAGTGAATTCTCGGGGTTTGCATGATACGAAATACTTGTAGGTGCAACCCCTGGCGCGAGATGCATCAGTATACACTTTTTCTGGACGAACACTGTTTTCATTGGATGAGTGGTTATCATCGTCCTTTCTAGGCTTAGACGGTGGTTTGCTGTGAGATTTTGAGTGGGTTTTTGGCTTTGAATGTGGTTTTGATATGGTTCTGCTCCGGGACTCAGTGTACTCTTCGTATTGTCGATCCAAGGCTGCCTTAACAGCAACGACGACAAGGGCTTTCAATTCTGCGCCCGTCAAATGAACCTGGGCGTTATCGTATTCATCTTCTTTCGAATGACTATTCTCCTCATTTGGATCAGCCATCGTAACTTGAATCTGCTACAGAAGATAACGAAAAAGTTTTATTTAGGAGTTTATTATGGAATTGTCTTTTATGGCAATTCATCAACCATGGTAAACAGAGACCATATCTGGTTAATTTGTTACTCACTTTTTATTTAGGATTTGAACATACTTATCCTAATTACAAACAATATTGTTAGTGGCATAAAAGCCTAGTCACGAGGACGTTTTATAACATTAGCCGGGATTACAGAGAATCAAGGTATGAAGGTTTGAACCGTAGTCCTTTTACCTTTTCTGACAGGGAGTCATAGACCACCACTGCCTTTTGTCTTATATGACAATAAGTATGGCCTGTAGGCACTACATCACTAATGGATGTTTATAAGTTTGGCCCGTAGGCACTACATCACTAATGGATGTTTATAAGTTTGGCCCGTAGGCACTACATTGCTAATGGATGTTTAATAAATGATCATCTTCATTGACGATTTAACCCATGATTTATAATCATTAATTTGGGCTTTGAAATCCTTAGAAGGATTCTTATATAAGAATTACGCGTGCGATTTTAACGAATCACATCCGCCAAGAATGTTAACATGATTACAGAGGTTAACTGGGAAATCTGAATCTTTTAATCAGGTCTTACCATCTTGGCCGGGTCTTAATTAGACACCTGGCTAGGTTTCACTCTTAAGATTCTTTATTTAGGCAGATTTAAATTTAAAAGGAATGATTTTTGATTTATTTCATATATAATAATAACAAAAATGCAATTTATAACATAACATTCCATAAATTTCAAATATGATTACACGCTGCCCTAAACGGGACTTCTTAAACAAATAAATACCTACGCAGAGGTTTATAGAAAAACAAGTCCACGCAGGGACCAATACAAGATAGATGTCCGCGTAGGGACTAAAAGATAAGTCCACGTAGGGACTGAAATACGATAAATGTCCACGCAGGGACTAAATTGCAAATACAACAATACATAAGGAGACTAATGGTCTCGTTTCTTCCTCCCTTTTAGTAGGTTTGCTAGGCCCTTGAGAAATCCACGATTACTCTTACGTTCTTGTTCGAAGTCTCGTTCCACACGGTTTAGACGGTGGAGTATTTCTTCTTGCTCCGGTGGAGAAAAACGTGGGTGCTGTGACGGTTGCTGAACCGGAGGTCTAGGAGGTATTGGATACCCATGAGCTGAGTAATCTGGTCTCCAAGAGGTTCCATGGAGAGCATTGTAATTAGCCGTTACCACGTATGGATAGGCATCATAGTTATAGTTGTAGTGCGTGTGAGTCGGCTGCTCAAACGGGTTGTACGCGGTGGAACCGCCATACGCTGGTATCGGATTATCATATCCGAATGTGGCCGGAGGTGGTGCAACTGGTGCAGATTCACCTCTGCAGGGTGACCAGAAGGTTCCCCTAATTGTGGTTCTTCTTCAGGCACTGACGGAAAGTGACTCGCACTCGAGTGGCGAGGGGTGCTGAAATGGAATTCCCCTCCTCGGGTGGACATCCGAGCGCCTGATCTTCTACGCCTTGGCGGATCTAGAATTACTGGTTGAACCGGTGGCGGTGGCGTAACTGCCACAAACCGCGAATCCTCAGAAGGATCCTGTTGTTGCTGTTGGTCATGAGGCGAGAAATGATGAGATGGCGTGAAGTACCAATTACATTGGTCAAACCTCGCCTGGTAACTATCGGGACCTTGATAGGGTGTTCCATGAAAGGATGGCCCATCAGAAATCTCGATTGGATGGTTGGGAGTACCCCTTGCAGGCTCGACGGGATCTGTATCCTCGTCCATATCCACTACATTATCTTCAGAAAAGTGATCCTCTGGTCCTAAAGGGTTATACCCTATCGACTCTTGGACATAATCCGCCGGGTTAAACTGTCCTACGAAGAAAGGTGACGGATCGCCATAAGAACGGTGCCAAGCAGATCGCTGGAGCGGTATAAATGATGGTTGAGGGTTATTGGGGTCATTTTCTGAGTTTGGTCCAAAAGAATGGCGGTATGAAGGTGTTGAGCTATGCGAGGTAGAATGTCTCACAGGTTCAAAGAGGTTTCTTCTTCGTCTCTGTGGTTCCTCACTTATTGTACTGGAAGGAACTCGCACGTTCGAAGGACCAGCCTCGTGATCATTGTGAGTGATCGGCCCTTTGCCTCTTCCTCCTCTTCCTCGTCTGATTGCTGGTGGCATATTTCCTGATTTCAAAACTTTAAATAACAATAAACAATAAAAAGACAAACTGGAATAACAATTCGAATTTGTCCTATGTTCTTGTCTAGACTCAAGTATGTGCAATTGTGTAACTGAGATTAAACACAAAGGCTAATGTTTAATTCACTCAGCGTTGCTCTGATACCAACCTGTCACACCCCGATTTCCACGTGTCTCACCGGTTGGCCCGGTGGGGGATTATCGTGACGTAGTTGGCAACAATATAGTCAAACCACAAAATATATGAATGCACAGCGGAAGCATAAAGATAATTATATTTCAACCATTGTTTGTAATATCAAATGTATCACGAATAGTCGAAAGGTATCCACAGGGGATCAAATAAAAATATAAGTTTTGTTCAACAGACGAAGGCATCTTAAGCTTGCGAGACTCTTTATGATACTAAGGAGAATATCCAGCCAATTACGCATAGTACCTGCATTTAGTCTTTTTGGGAAAATACGTCAGTTTACACTGGTAAATACATTCAACCGACACTTTTGAAAAATGTTTATTAAAATTGATTTGAATGCGCAAGGCACAAACTCTTTTATAACTTGGGAGAATTATTTAAATATATAATCTTGTGAACGAATTACATGTTCCTTATGCGTTCAGTAGCCCGGATCAAGTCCGGGTTAAAGATCAAGAGACACACCATATCGACTATTTATGTACTGACGAGTGTACGCCTACACTCCGCGCTTAGGTCGTGGCCATTTCGTAAAATGATGCCAGGGATATCCGGGACACGGTCATTAACCCCCCAAAGGCTTTTAAGTAACAAGACTGTTTAAACGAGCCGATCAAATTTATTCAAATACCCACTTAACTGTGGAGAATTTGATGCCCGATCAAGCGGTATGCTATATACCGTAACCCAAGCCCGTATAACGGAAAATAAGTTAAAAGTATTTACCTTTGCAAGTATAAATCCTTAATCGAAATAAATTGCAGATAGCTTTTACTGGTCTCCTATTTTGGAACGAAGGTTTAATAACCTATTAGAATCCTAACTGTTCTTTTAATTTAGCCGTAGCTTAGACCGGTCAGCTTCAACGAATAGTTACGGTTTAATCGCGTGAAAGGCGAAAATTGGGGATGGAATGTGATTTTTGACCCAAAAAGTTTGAAGACTTGTTTTATATGGGTATAATAATCACACTCTGGATTTTGGGGTCAACACAATATGGTTTGACCCGTTTCAGCTAGTTTATGTAAACTAGTTACATAAGTCGAACCGTGCGCGCAAAAGGCGTAACGGGTAACCATAAGAGTCCTACACTGGTTTCCTAAGTCAATATACTTTAAAGAGGTTGGGGTGTCAGTAGGATACCTTCCGTAATGCCCGTAACGAGTTTAAGTTCATATTATGCCCCGTAGGGGTATTTCGGTCTTTTTAAAGATTATTAAAAGAGGTTTCTGAGTTCTACAAGAAATCTGAGTTTCCCGAACAGTTTATAAAGTCCAAAATACTTTATTTATTATTTAAAATCAGTAGCAACTGGAATCGGGTCAAAAGACCTTGTAGAACTCAAGTTATGGCCGAAAAGGGTATATTCGGTATTTACCGAACCGTTGCCATAACCACTGGTTATGAGCAGGTTAAAAATGATTAAAAATCTTTAAAAATCCCAAAATATTATTTTACATCAGTGTGTAAAAGGTTTGGTGTCTGTTAGGGCAGGATTTTAATGACCTATGATCCTTACATGATATCCTAACAAGTGATCCTTGTTTCTTTGGCAGATAGTGATCCTTAGAAGAGCTTCAGGATCAGGATCATGGATCATCCTAAGGATCCTCATATTAACGATTACTCTCTTTGAATTTAATGTTGTTTTGTAGGAATTACGAGTTGGATCTGGTCTTAGCAACGTTATCAAGGAATCTGTCACGCTGATTTCGCACATGCATAACCAAAAATAGACGTTATGGAGAATATGGAAACTTAGCACAATTTACGGGCAATTAGTTAGGCTAAATTTACTTCTATTCCTAAAGGGGTAACGAGCTAGTAGTTAGGTGATTTGCCTAAAATACGACCACACACACTTATATAAAGGGCACTCTTCAGCATTTGGAAGACACAACACACTTCTCACACGCTTTAGCATACGATACTATAGTGATCCTTGTACCTAGCTCGTTACCATCCGAAGTTGTAAACATTGTTTGTTATATTGAAGTTTGGTGATCGGTAGTTTCCATCACCCGAGGTTTTTTATGCCGGAGATCATTCATTGATCAAGGGCTTTTTCCTCGTATAAATCCTTGTGTCACTTGTGCAATTTTCATTTAAGTGATCCTTATCTTTGTTCATCATACCAAGCATCATTCCCCGTTTACAAAGAGTTTGGTTGCATTATCCTTGTGTGATTTTTGACCAAAACAGTTTGGCGCCCACCGTGGGGCAATTGGTGCTTCATTCATAAGAAAGTTTTTCTGTTGGTGATCATTCCGGAGTGTTGCATGGCTTCATCGTTGAAGAATACCTCCACAGCGATGTCTGCAGTCAATTCATCTAATGGGATTCCACCTTTGCCTCCACCACCAGCTGGATCTCAGAAAAATGCTGAGAAGAGACCAACTCCTATCTTCTCTAAACCTTCGTCTTCTGCTCTAACTTCTTCTGCTCCCAGTACTAGTGATATATTTACTTTGATTTTGCAGATGAGGGATCGTATGCAGCAGTAGTATGAAACTAATGACCACAAGGTTAAGAGCCTATACGAACATCGAGTGTCTCAGAAGGAAAAGTTATAACCTTTGATGAGGATGATCGAGTTGACATCCAGGATCCTCATCATGATAGTTTAGTTATTACTCTCTTTATTTCTAACCATTTTGTCCGCAGGATCCTTATTGACGGAGGAAGCTCAGTAAACATTGTCCAGCTTGATGTTCTGAAGAAAATGGGTATCCCTGAATCAGATATCACACCAAGATCCTCTGTGCTTGTAGGATTTAGTGGCGAAACTAAGCAAACCCTGGGGGACATCAAACTACCAATTTACGTGGAAGGATTACATAATTATCAAAAATTTTGTGTTATTGACTGTTTGTCTTGTTGTAATGTTATCCTTGGCAGGCCCTGGATACACGATATGAAGGCAGTCCCATCCACCTACCATCAATGTGTGAAGCTCCTTAGCCCTTGGGGAATAATCAAGATCGATAGTGATCAGCAGGAGGCTAAGGATTGTTACACCTCATCAATGAAACCAGCCTCGAAATCAAGGGAGCAATAGCAATTAAAGTATCCTCCAAGGGATGTCTTGGAGGCAAGAGAGCAGGATGTGGACGAAATCCTCCTAGATCCTGATGATCCTGAATCCAAAATCTACATCGGATCAGGGATCCTTGATAAAATGAAAGAAGACATAGTATCCTTCCTCAAAAGAAGAAAATCTACCTTTGCATGGAAACATGAGGATATGACAGGTGTTTTGGTCAAAAATCACACAAGGATAATGTAACCAAACTTTATGTAAACGGGGTATGATGCTTGGTTAATTATAAAAGTAAAGGATCACTTTTATGAGAAATATGCAAAGACACAATGATTTATACGAGGAAAAAGCCCTTGATCAATGTATGATCTTCGGCATAAAAAACCTCGGGTGATGGCAACTACCGATCACCAACTTCAATATAAGAAAAATATAGTTACAACTTCGGATGATAATGAGCTGAGTACAAGGATCACTATAGTTTCGAGTGTCTAAGCGTGTGAGAATTGTGTTGTGTGTTCTTCCGAATGAGGAAGAGTGTTATATATACAAGTGTAGGTGACCTATTTTAGGTAAAAAGACTAATAATCAGCTCATTACCCCTTTAGAAATAAAAGTAAATCTAGACTAAATTATCGCCCTTAAATCATGCCAAGTTTCCATATCCTTCACAACGTCCATCTCCGATTAAGCACATGCCATAGTTGTGAAGACGTGTCCTTTAATTGTGATGCTAAGAGCGGATCCTGCTAGTCATTCCTGCAAAACAACATTAAATTCAACGAAAGCAACTGTTAGCATGAGGATCCTATGATGGTCCGTGATCCTGATCCTGGGAGTCTGCTGAGGATCACTATCTGCCAAAGAAACAAGGATCACTGGTTAGGATCACATGTGAGGATCATGTATTGTAAAAATCCAGTCCTAACAATTGCCCCCAAAATATAAGGAGTTTATTGTAAATTAACGAGTTGTATTTTGTTTTGATCTTATCTCCAACGGGCAACTCCGAATAACTAGCCGTTACAACCGGACTAGCCGTCGCGATCATTACGTCACTGAAGTGACATCCCTGCAAATCATGATTATAAATAGGAGATAGGGTTGGGATCGATCCTCATTTAAATTCAAGATATCTTCTCTTTATAATCTCCATCGAAGGTTGATCAGGTATTCCCTTCCCTTATCTTCTCTTTCTTTCTTCTATTACTCTGTTTTCCACTCCCCTGTTTCTATTCTCCCGCAAGGATGTTGCTCCGAAATTCTCCTCATAAGGATCACAAGAAGAGTAGTCCCCTAAAAAGCCAAGGGATCATCAAGGACTCTCCTACTGAGAGATGCTGTTATACCGATGCTCTCATTGATAGGATCCGTCACTGTTTTCCGGCGGATACCGTTTTTAAATCTTTTTCTCCTATCGCCCTAAGTGATTTTATCTCCGACACCTGGGTGGCTTTTCCTGCAACTCCGTTCTCCATAGGATATTCGTATCCTTTTCCAGCCTTCACCCAATCTTTCTTTTCCTTAACCGGCATCTCTTATATCCAAGCTATGCCGATGATCTGGAGGGTTCTGTATACCTTCGAGAGGATCATCGAGCAGAAAGGGATTGACCTAGGGATGGCGGAGTTGGCCGAGCTTTATGATCTTACCTCGTTTGGCTCTTATCGATATTTGTTGAAACGGAAAGCTGGGGAGGATCACCCTGTTTTTAAGGTTACAAAAAATGATACAAATTGGAAGCGACGCTTCTTCTTTGTCAGAAGGGATACCATCCCTTATGGGAAGGATCTGCCCAAGGAGTGGGCCACTCATGGTAGGATAGAGGATCCTCGAAGGATCACTATCAGACTTGTCTCTTATGATGAGGATCACTAATGTCCTTTTTATCTTTTGTGCAGCTATATCCATTGCTCATCTTAAGTTAACCCCTGCCGCAAGAGAAAGAGTTTTAGCCTTTAAAAAGCTTGATCCTGAGGTTAGAAGTTTCCAAGTCACCGTCCAAGATTCACAAGAAGTATCCTCCGCATCTGCCACTATGTCAAGTAAGTATCCTTGTAAAAAGTAAGTTATATGTGAGATTGTTTGATCAATAAGGGAACTTATCTTGTTTTTTGATTGTGTAGGCGCTGGAAAGTCTGCCAAATCTGCCAAGTCTGCCTCCAAGTTTGGGATAGATGATCTCGCCAACGTCAAGTCTTCGAGGAGGAAGACTTCTGCTGCCAGTCCCTCCGCTTCAGCCCCTAAAGCACCCATTAGGGGTAAGGGAAAGAAGAGGAAGACTTCTGAAGATCTCCATGGATTTCCTCTGCTTCGCCAACAGTTTCTCGACTATGTTAATGAGGTAAGGATCACTGCCCCTGTTGGTTATCCTTCTTGAATATCCTGCTTGCATATCCTGCTTTTTTGTGGATCACCTGATCCTGAATTTACCTTATTTCTCTTTTGCAGAAACTTGCTGAGATTGAGACCTATCTTGGACATGTCGAGGATCAGGAAAGCCAAATCGCTGACCTCCAACAAATGGGCGTGTTGTAGGATCTCAAGATTGCAGATCTTGAGAAGGAACTCCGGGCTACAAAGGATGAGGCTGCTCAAAGGCTGATTGACATGGATGGCGAGAAGCAGGAGATTACCCAGGATGCCAAGGTTTCTGCAGCAATTGCTATGTACAAGATACAACTACAGATGGCTGCGGAGGCTCAGGATCCTGCCTTTGACAAAAGCACATGGGATGTTGAGGGTTGGAAGGCAAGACTGGCGGAACTGGAGGAAGAGGATGAAGCTGAGGATATCCCAATGCTGGAGGGTGGTGATGCTGACAAGGATCAGGGCGGAGAAGCTGGTGGTGATGGAGCAGCAAAGGTGTAAGCTGCATGATTGGGCGATGATGGATATTTGTGACTAGGCCGGAGCCTAATTTTTTAAGCTTGGTAGTGGTTTGTGGTTGTGGTATTTGAAACAATTGATGGTCTGTAATCTTTGAACAATAGTTTTTAGGGTTAAGGATCCTGGATCCTTTGGACAATAGGTAGGATCGCAAAAGGTGGAGGGATCCTCTGTTTGGGGGATGAAGCCTTTGTGATCCTGCCGCCTTTAATTTCCTGCACCTGCTAAGACCGCATAGACAATGGACACCCTTTGCCAACCCATGTGGACGGGCCACGTTTTGCTGGTAGAAATGTGGGTTGGCAATTTTGACAACTTTTGAAGGGTCAATCCTTTCGTTAATAAATAAAATCTTAAACTTTTGTCGCTTATCTTGTGTTATTATCCTTTTTAATTTCAATTGTTTTGACACATGTTTGTTTGAGTAAGAAAAGTTGAGCAAATTATGTTTAAGAAATTTAGGATATGATCCTGGATCAAATATCCTATAATCGAAAATTTTCAAGGTAGTTTATTTTAAGGATCATAGGTTCAGTTGTCAAAGTGCAAGGGTTGTTTAGTATAATCAAAATAGTCAAGGATCATACCTGAGGATCCAAGTTAGGATCCTAACCTTTGATCAAGATAACCATAAGTTAAATTCTAACGGATAACAAGGATTAAGGATCCTTATTCGTTTAGCTTTGAGTACCTGAAAAATGGAACATAACTTGGGACTAAGCCAATGTAAAAGATAAATTAGTAGCTGGGGACATGCCCAAAGGATAACGGAGGATGATCCCAAAGGATCACTGGGGACAAGCCCAAAGGATAACTGGGGACAAGCCCAAAGGATAACTGGGGACAAGCCCAAAGGATCGTATGTAAACTGGAGTATGGCCCTTACTGGCGACTATCCAAACTTAGTGACATGAAAATGTCAAAACCTTAGCTAACGTGAAAACGTTAGAAACCTTATGAACGGATGTATGGTACGTCTACCATTATACGTAGGATCCTGGGTATAGCCAGTACGATGAGGTTGTCAGCCCCGGAAGTGGGTACTGGTCCCAAAGACGTGAACTATATCAGGATCATCGTGCGCTGCTGGCGGAAACTGGGGATAATCCCAAGGATAACTGGGGACAAGCCCAAGGATCTGCGTTGCTTTTGAAGATCTTTGACGATATGCTGTAGATACCTGAACTATCATAACTCAAATGGTTCGTGAGAAGAGGATGAAGGATACAGGATCCTTATCCTTTGGTAAAAAGTAAGGAAATGTAAATGTTTTGAGATAAGGACATTACCAGAGTAAGGATCACTGACATCACCGGGATCCTTCGAGGATACTTCAGTGTAAGGATCACATGCTTGAAGGATCATGTTCACATAAAGTATCTCTTTAAGTGAACAGCATTCCAGGCTCTTGGTAACAAGTTTCCTTCCATAGTTAGCAATCTGTATGCCCCCTTTCCTGCTTCAGCTTCAATTAAGTAAGGGCCTTCCCACTTTGGTGCTAACTTCCCGTCAGCAGGATTAATAGTGTTTTGGAATGTTTTCCTCAACACCATATCTCCGACTTGGAACTTCCTTATCCTAACATTTTTGTTGTAAGCACCAGCCATTCTTTGTTGGTAGCTTGCCATCCTTATCCTAGCCAGATCCCTGATTTCCTCAATAGTATCCAAATCCTGAGCCAGGATTGCAGCATTTTCTTCAGGATCACGAGCACTTGTTCTAGCAGTTGGGATCACCATCTCTGTTGGGATCACTGCTTCTGCCCCAAATACTAAGGAAAAAGGTGTTTGACCAGTGGCATTCTTGGGAGTTGTTCTATCGGCCCATAGCACATAAGGTAACTCCTCTGCCCATTTTCCCTTCTTGGATCCTAGCTTCTTCTTCAGATTGTTGATGATGATCTTGTTGGATGATTCTGCTTGGCCATTGGCCTGTGGATGAACTGGTGTTGATGTTATCATCTTGATTCCCCAACTGTCACAAAAGTTAGTAGTTCTGCTTCCAATGAATTGGGAACCATTATCACATACAATTTCAGAGGGAATGCCAAATCTAGTTATAATGTTTCTTTTGATAAAGGATATAACTTCTTTTTCTCTGACTTGAGCAAAAGCTTCAGCTTCTATCCATTTAGAGAAGTAGTCAGTCATGGCAAGCATAAATACTTTTCCACCAGGTGCTTTAGGGAGCTTGCCAACTATATCCATCCCCCATCTCATGAATGGCCAAGAGGATGGTATAGGGTGTAGCAGTTCAGCTGGTTGATGAAGGATATTGCTGTGTCTTTGACAAGGATCACATTTCCTAGCATATTCTACAGCATCCCTTTTCATGGTTGGCCAGTAGTATCCTGTTCTAAGGATCCTTGAGAACAATGCCCTGCCCCCAGTGTGGTTTCCACAATCTCCTTCATGGAAGTCTCTCAATACTTCTTCAATTTCAGGATCCTCGATACATCTTAAATATGGTCCTGCAAGAGATCGTTTATACAATACATTATTTAAGATTGTGAATTGAGATACCTTAATCCTGAAAGCTTTAGGATTTTCTCCCATCGGAATCTCCCCGTATTGCAAGTATCTCATGATTGGTGAGATCCATGATCCTGAATAAGATTGAGCTTCTTCACTAGGGATTACTGCAGTATCCTCTTCTATTTCCATGGCCACCTGATTTTCAATAGCAGGAGCCAGGATATGGATGATGGGGATACTTATGTCTTCTGGAATTTTTAAGGATGATCCTAAGTTGGCCAATGCATCAGCTTCTGATGCGTGTTAGTGTATATATGTTTTTAGATGTTTATTTAAGCCCTTTTTACACTTTTAGCCAAGTTTTAAATTTATAAAACACGATATTTACTAACACTAAGCACACATATGGGCAAGTGCACCCATCGTGGACGTAGTATAGTGTTGGTAAGATACCGAGGTCGTCCAAGGACACAAGAGCTTTTAATACCGGTTTATCCTCAACGTCTAATCAAATCAAAAAGTTAGAAAAATGTTTTAAACTAAGAAAAATAAAAACTAACTAAATGCTGAAAAATAAAATAAATAAAAAAACAGATAGACAAGATGAATCACTTGGATCCGACACGTGTATTAGTATAACCTTTGATTATTTTCGCACTTTTGCACTTGTTTAAGAGATTATCTTAGTTATTGTAGTAGGCCCCTCTTTTGAAGGCGACGTTACCCTCAACCCAGTAGTTTGAGTCAGCAAGGATACAATCCTAAAGGGTCGGATTATTGAAAGATAATGAATTAAGTTATTAATGCAAATTATGGTAGGCCCCGCTTTTGGCGGTGACGTTACCCTCGGCTAAGTAGTCTGAGTCAGCAGGGATACAGTCCTAAATAGCCGGGTTATAGTATTAATAGTAGTTAGCTTATGAGGGGGTCAAAGAGTTTGGATCCCCGCCATCCAATACCTATGGGCATTGAAGGAGATCTTACTAAATTTGACCCAGGTCCCAAGCAGGACCTCTAAACGCTGAACAAGGGCAAGACCTTTACCAAACCGTTCCCTTAACCCCCGACCAGGTAGCCAACATACCTCCATATAGACCGTGGAGATATGAATGGTGAAAATCTTTTATTTTATATAGACAGTAAAATAATGCCAAGACACCACGGACAAACGATAAGGAAAGATCACCTTCAACATAAGTAACTAGTTATTAAAGTCATTAATACAAAACCAAATAAAAAGTGCAAAAGATTAAAAATAAAAAGTATTATACTAAACACTTGTCTTCACCAAGTGATGTAAGAGACTTAGGCAAACATGGCCTTGATTGTCAAGAACTCTTACGATCAATCTTGGATCCCGAGACGACTCACACACTCTATGATGGACAATGGATGATGGTGGTGGATGATGGTGTTATGGTGATGATGGGTGGTGGATGAAGTGTGAGAGAGGTGGTGTGCCAAGGGATGAGAGAGAATGAAACCAAGCTCCTCTATTTATAGGCTGAACAGAACGCTGGACACGGCCCCGTGTCCGCTGGACACGGCCCCGTGCCCGTCTGACATTCTCTCTCTTCATTAATTGTAATTGCGAATTACAATTAATGCGCCTGCTGTACTTTCAACACGCCCCCGTGTCCGCTGGGCACGGCCCCGTGGTGAGCAATGGAAGCTTCTACTGGTTTGTCTTTTCTGCTGCTTCCTGGGCACGCCCCCGTGTTCACTGGACACGGGGCGTGTTCAGACTTCTGTTCTCTTCTCTTTGTCTTGGGAGGTGCCGTTGAGGGTCCGGGCAGTTTACTTTTGTTCCTTTTCTTGTATTTATGGTAGAATTAGTGGTCTTTTTGCTTCTTTTGTGATTTTGAGCTCATTTCATCCTGAAAATACAAAAGGAAGACAAAAACACTCTTTTTCCAACATTAGTACTTAAAAAGGGTTAGTTTTATACCCCCACACTTGAACTTTTGCTTGTCCTCAAGCAAAACTCTTTTAATGTGGCTTACACTCCCAAATGGAATAGGTAGAAGAGAAGTTTTTAACTTGTCCTAGAGTGTCGGGAATCCAAGGTTTGTATAGGTTATATTTTTATTTTATTTACAATCTTATTCGTCATGGCTTATTTTGAACTTTTCATAAGATAAACTACTTATTTGGGCATAGCATGCCTTATTAAAATTCCATTTATATACAAGTTCACATACCTCACGGGAGATCACTCAATCACTCGGCCGAAGGTGTATATTTAAGTGAATCGCTCGAGAGCGGCACGGATTTACATTCTCCATATGCTTGCCAAGCGATCAATCCTCCTCCTTTTTAACTTTTTACCTTTGTAAATATCAAGAGGTCTTTTGGGGTGAAGGCTTGGGTTTAAAGGTGGGTGGTTGGTTAGTGGTTAGTAAAAAGGGCGAAAATCGTAACAAGTGTCGGTTTTCGTGAAATACCTTATTTTTGGTGACATTTATTTTTGAAGTATTTCTCCAAACAAGCTTTTTGTAGCTTATGTTTGTTTTTGACTTCATTCATTTTTTTATTTTTATTTTTTATTTTTATTTTTTATTTTTTTTTTCGTCACGTAAAGGGTATGTTTATGAAAAACCGAGTTTGTTACTAAAATAAAGGTGAAAAAATGAAAAAGGTTTTTGGTGGGTAAAAAAAAAATTGTTTTGGGGGTAATGAAATGAAAAGTTTAGGCTCAAAGGGGTTTTCTAGGGGGGTTTTGGGTAGGTAAAAAAAAATTGAAAAATAATGGTTTTGAAAGAAAATAGTTAGTCCTAATGCCTCCATCATTTACTTACTTGGGTTTAAGTTGGTAAGGACCGGGAATGTATCGTCGTGGCAAGTTCTAGATTTGTAAAGACCGAGCGGCTATTCACACAAGAAACGAAAAATGAGCATTTAATCTAAATATGTGTATTTTTATGCTCAATAAAGGCTCAAAACTCACTTTTTGTGGGAATGGGTTTTTAATGTGACCAAGCATATATAATCGAATTTTAGCTAGACTTGTTATACCGGTTCATAATTTTCTTATGTTAGTTCTTTTTATCACGACGCTATCGGTTGTAAGTTTGTAAAAATATAACCCTTTTATAACTTGTTATTCCCAACTTAAACTAAGACAAGTAAATAAAAATGAAAAAGTTTTTGAAAAAATTTGGGGTGTTTAGCGGTTCCAATAGAGTTTTGTGTAAGGCTTGTTTTAGGATTTTGCAAAATTCCAAGGTTTTAGCATCCCCCCCACACTTAAATTACACATTGTCCTCAATGTGTCCAAAAATAAAGTTTTTGGTTGATTAGAATATGTAAAAGTGTGTTTAAAAACAAAGATTTGTGTTACTGGCGCTCTGGACACGGCCCCGTGTTGACCGGGCACGGCCCCGTGGTCAAGTGCCAGTAACAAAAATTATAGAATTGAAACAGAAGCCTGGACACGGGGGCGTGTTCGCTGAACACGGCCCGTGTCCAGTTACCTGAACTGGGTGATTTCCTGCAGGGGGCTCAGCACGGGGCCGTGTTGGTTGGGCACGGCCCGTGTGGAGCCTTCTGTTATGGAGATTTTTGTCGGTTTGTTCTGTTCTTCTGCATGGTTCCATTTTTTCTCGTTCCCTTTTTCATCCATTACCACCACGAGTGTGATTTATTCTGCAAAAAACTAAAAGATTAAACTAAACTAAGGATAGGTCCGCGGAATGCCTCCGTGGTGCGCCACGTTTATAAGGGTCCTTGGCTAGACCCAATTCCCGGTCACACGTCTTTTGATTGGGGTGCCTTGCCTCCCAAGTTACACCGTCGGAGAGCGGCATCCAAGCTTGAGTCGATAACCTTCATGTAGTGGATCGGGTCGTCATCCTCTATTCTTTTCCCAACTCCGAACTTTACCTCATCGTCCCCATATCTCAAAGTTAGTGTCCCGTCATTCATGTCCACTACTGCTTGTGCGGTGGCAAGGAAAGGTCTCCCTAGAATAAGAGGGACCTCGGTGTCTTCCTCCATGTCGAGTATGACAAAGTCAACAGGATAAACGAATCTGCTTACCCTTACCAAGACATTCTCGATGACACCTTGCGGGAACTTGACCGATCGATCCGCGAGTTGTATGCTTATTTTTGTGGGGCTTGTGGTTCCCAAGCCAAGCCTTTTGAACATTGAAGAGGGCATGAGGTTAATGCTAGCCCCTAAGTCGGCCAAGGCATTGCGAACGGGAGATTCCCCTATTGAGCACGGAATCGTGAAACTTCCGGGATCGATCTTTTTTTCGGGTAGTTTATTGAGCACGAGGGCAGAGCATTCTTCGCCTAAATTAACTAATTGCAAATTTTCAATTTTCTTTTTATGTGTAAGGAAGTCCCTCATAAATTTAGAGTATTTGGGCATTTGGGTTAGGACTTCGATAAAAGGAATATTGACATGCAATTGTTTTAGCAAACTTTCGAATTTTGCGAATTGCTCGTTGGTTTTTTGACGAATTAACCTACCGGGGTACGGAACCCGAGGAGCCTTGGTAGGCTCTGTTGATGGGTGAGGGTCCTTCTCCTGCAGATTTGTTGGCGTTGATTCTTCCGCGGCTGGAGGTACTTCTGCAGGCCCTACGGTCCGGTTTCGTAGCGTGATGAGGTGAACTTGCGCCTTCGGGTTGGTTTCGGTATTGCTGGGTAATGCGCCTTGTGGTCTTTCGGAAAAATTTTGGGCTAGTTGATTTATTTGTTTTTCTATGTTTTGAATGCTAGCCTGTTGATTCCTAAAGTTTGATTCTAATTGTAGGAATCTTTCCGAATTTTTCTTGTCAGTGTCAGAGACGAGGCGAGATATAGTATCTTCGAGCCTTTCTCTTCCACTTTGTTGTTGAGTGAAATTTTGTGACTCATTTCTTGATTGCTGAAAGTTTGTTCGTTGTGGTTGTTGGTTACTACTATTGCCTGGCTCCCTCCAACCAAGGTTTGGGTGGTTTCGCCATCCTTGGTTGAAGGTCCCTGTTGGAGGACCCGACGGCCTAGGTCTATTATCAATGTAGTTTACCATTTCTTGTTGATCGTCCGTTTCTTTCATGCAACTCCAATTTTCATGTGACCCACCACACCCCTCACAAGCCATAACCGAGACTGTTTTTGTCATTTCTAATTTTTTTATTTTTGAAGAAAGGGCCTCGATTTGGGCTTGTAACGAGGTGCTTTCGTCTACCTTATGGGCGCCCGGGGCGATAGTTTTATTTCCCCGGGGAGTGTGCCATTGAAAATTGGTTTGAGCAATTTCCTCAATTTGATTATATATTTCGTGTGGGCGTCGATTACCTAAAAGTCCCCCGGAGCTAGAATCAAGTGTCTGCCTAGTATGTGGCAACAACCCATTGTAGAAAGTGGATACTTGTTGCCATATTGCGAGGCCGTGATGGGGACACTTGCGTAATAGCTCCTTGAACCTTTCCCAAGTTTCATACAAGGATTCCCCGTCCTCTTGTGAGTATGTGTTAATTTCAGCCATTAATTTAGCAGTTTTGGAAGGAGGGAAATACTTATATAGAAATTTTTGGGCTAGTTCATCCCAGGTGTTTACCGATCCAGCTGGGAGGGTGTTGAGCCAAGCTTTTGCTCGGTCTTTTAGTGAGAATGGAAACATATGAAGGCGGATGGCGTCGTTTGATGCTCCATTGATCCGAAATGTATCACATATTTCTAAGAAATTAGTTATATGTAGATGGGGATCCTCGTCCGCGAGCCCGTGAAAGGTTGCGGAGTTTTGGAGCATTTGTATCAAGTGCGGTCGAAGTTCGAAGTTATTGGCTTCGACATTCGGGGCATTGATAGCGGCGCCGAGATTACCTACGGTGGGCCGTAAGTAATCCATGAGGGTACGTTGGTCCGCCATTGGGGGTGGGTCACCCGAAACTTTCTCTTGGTTTTTGGCTTTTAACCTTTTTCTGAGAAAGCGTTCGGGTTCTTCTAATGGTTCCTTTATGTCTTTATTGGAACTGGAGCTCATACACTACGCGAGGTTGGCGTCGGGTTCCAAGTCCTGCAATAAAAACAGAAAAGAATGTTGGTCAGAAGGTTCACCACGGCCCCGTGTCGAGCGAACACGGCCCCGTGGTCGGAGGTACAGTGGTTGTTTTTCAGATCCCAGTTACTGGAAGTTGGACACGACCCCGTGTTGCACCGACACGGCCCCGTGGTCAGCCTTCTGTTAACTTGAAAAACAAAAACTGCCAGTAATGTTGCTGAGCACGGCCCGTGTCCGACCAGGCACGGCCCCGTGCTGAGCTCTGCAGAAGCTGAAAAATCTAAAAAAAAATCCTAAAAATTAAAGAAAAATAAAAAGATGATTAGGCCGTTGATTCCTAACTTTCTTAAAATCCTTGTGTCCCCGGCAACGGCGCCAAAAACTTGATGCGTGTTAGTGTATATATGTTTTTAGATGTTTATTTAAGCCCTTTTTACACTTTTAGCCAAGTTTTAAATTTATAAAACACGATATTTACTAACACTAAGCACACATATGGGCAAGTGCACCCATCCTGGACGTAGTATAGTGTTGGTAAGATACCGAGGTCGTCCAAGGACACAAGAGCTTTTAATACCGGTTTATCCTCAACGTCTAATCAAATCAAAAAGTTAGAAAAATGTTTTAAACTAAGAAAAATAAAAACTAACTAAATGCTGAAAAATAAAATAAATAAAAAAACAGATAGACAAGATGAATCACTTGGATCCGACACGTGTATTAGTATAACCTTTGATTATTTTCGCACTTTTGCACTTGTTTAAGAGATTATCTTAGTTATTGTAGTAGGCCCCTCTTTTGAAGGCGACGTTACCCTCAACCCAGTAGTTTGAGTCAGCAAGGATACAATCCTAAAGGGTCGGATTATTGAAAGATAATGAATTAAGTTATTAATGCAAATTATGGTAGGCCCCGCTTTTGGCGGTGACGTTACCCTCGGCTAAGTAGTCTGAGTCAGCAGGGATACAGTCCTAAATAGCCGGGTTATAGTATTAATAGTAGTTAGCTTATGAGGGGGTCAAAGAGTTTGGATCCCCGCCATCCAATACCTATGGGCATTGAAGGAGATCTTACTAAATTTGACCCAGGTCCCAAGCAGGACCTCTAAACGCTGAACAAGGGCAAGACCTTTACCAAACCGTTCCCTTAACCCCCGACCAGGTAGCCAACATACCTCCATATAGACCGTGGAGATATGAATGGTGAAAATCTTTTATTTTATATAGACAGTAAAATAATGCCAAGACACCACGGACAAACGATAAGGAAAGATCACCTTCAACATAAGTAACTAGTTATTAAAGTCATTAATACAAAACCAAATAAAAAGTGCAAAAGATTAAAAATAAAAAGTATTATACTAAACACTTGTCTTCACCAAGTGATGTAAGAGACTTAGGCAAACATGGCCTTGATTGTCAAGAACTCTTACGATCAATCTTGGATCCCGAGACGACTCACACACTCTATGATGGACAATGGATGATGGTGGTGGATGATGGTGTTATGGTGATGATGGGTGGTGGATGAAGTGTGAGAGAGGTGGTGTGCCAAGGGATGAGAGAGAATGAAACCAAGCTCCTCTATTTATAGGCTGAACAGAACGCTGGACACGGCCCCGTGTCCGCTGGACACGGCCCCGTGCCCGTCTGACATTCTCTCTCTTCATTAATTGTAATTGCGAATTACAATTAATGCGCCTGCTGTACTTTCAACACGCCCCCGTGTCCGCTGGGCACGGCCCCGTGGTGAGCAATGGAAGCTTCTACTGGTTTGTCTTTTCTGCTGCTTCCTGGGCACGCCCCCGTGTTCACTGGACACGGGGCGTGTTCAGACTTCTGTTCTCTTCTCTTTGTCTTGGGAGGTGCCGTTGAGGGTCCGGGCAGTTTACTTTTGTTCCTTTTCTTGTATTTATGGTAGAATTAGTGGTCTTTTTGCTTCTTTTGTGATTTTGAGCTCATTTCATCCTGAAAATACAAAAGGAAGACAAAAACACTCTTTTTCCAACATTAGTACTTAAAAAGGGTTAGTTTTATGCCTTAATTGATGTGTTTTATATGTTGCATTTTACACACATCAGCTTCCGTGTTATCCTCCCTTGGTACCTGTGTTAAGCTGAAAGAAACAAAAGAGAGTGCCAATTCTTTGACTATCTCTAAATATTTGGTTAGTTTTTCACCTTTAACAGCATAGGATCCATTAAAGTGATTGGTGATCAATAATGAGTCTACATATACTTTAAGATATTTTACCCCCATATCCTTAGCAATTTGCAAGCCAGCAATTAAGGCTTCATATTCAGCCTCATTGTTAGTTGCTTGGAACTCACAGGCTATGGAGTGGGGTATTATGTCCCCCTGTGGCGATTTTAGTAGTATCCCGAGCCCTGTGCCCTTGACATTTGAGGATCCATCAGTGTGTAGTATCCAAGGATCCTTGGTCTCATCCAGCTGTTGGACCTCCAATTCTGCTTCTTTTTGTAGATCACTACTGAAATCAGCCACAAAGTCAGCTAGTGCTTGGGATTTAATGGCTGTTCTTGGCTCATATCTTATATCATGGGCACTAAGCTTTACTGCCCACTTAGCCATTCTTCCTGACATCTCTGGTTTCCTGAGGACATTCTTAATTGGAAAGTTAGTTCTAACAACAATAGTATGGGTTTCAAAATAATGCCTTAGCTTAGTTGATGCCATGATTAATGCAAGAATAAGTTTTTCGAGGTGTGAGTACCTGGATTCGGCATCAAGTAAACTCTTACTTACATAGTAGATAGGATATTGTGTACCTTCGTGATCCTTAACAAGGACAGCACTTACAGCGGTTGAGGATACCGCCAAATATAAGGATAACACATCTCCTTTTTCGGGCTTTGATAATGCTGGTGCTGAGGACATATATTCTTTAAGGGCTTGTAAAGCATTCTCATGTTTCTCAGTCCATTCAAACTTCTTGTTCTTCCTTAGGATATCGTAAAATTCTTTACATTTTTCTGAGGATTTTGATATGAACCTGTTCAGAGCTGCTATCCTGCCTGTTAGCCTTTGCACATCCTTAGCATTGGCAGGGGACTTGATGTTTACTAGTGCTTTAATTTGCTCCGGACTTGCCTCAATGCCCCTCTGAGTTACCATATATCCTAGGAATTTACCTGTCAAGGATAGACCTGCAAACTTCCTCCTTTTTTGATGGATTGGTTTGATAGACCTGTCAATGCCAAGTTTGTGAGTAATAATATCCTTAGATATACCTGTCATATCTTCATGTTTCCAAGCAAAGGTAAATTTTCTTCTTTTGAGGAAGGATATTAAGTCTTCTTTCATCTTGCCAAGGATCCCTGATCCGATATAGATTTTTGATTCAGGATCACTAGGATCCAAGAGGATTTCGTCCACATCTTGTTCTCTTGCCTCCAAGACATTCCTCGGAGGATACTGTAATTGCTATTGCTCCCTTGGCTTCGAGGTTGGCTTCATGGATGAGGTATAACAATCCTTAGCCTCCTGCTGATCACTATCGATCTTGATTATTCCCCATGGGCTAGGGAGCTTCACACATTGATGGTAGGTGGATGGGACTGCTTTCATATCATGTATCCAGGGCCTGCCAAGGATAACATTGCAACAAGATAAACAGTCAATAACGCAAAATTTTTGATAATTATGTAATCCTTCCACGTAGATTGGGAGTTTGATGTCCCCCCAGAGTTTTCTTCGTTTCTCCACTGAATCCTACAAGCACGGAGGATCTTGGTGTGATGTCTGATTCTGGGATACCCATTTTCTTCAGAACATCAAGCTGGATAATGTTCACTGAGCTTCCTCCATCGATAAGGATCCTGCGGACAAAATGGTTAGAGATGAAGAGAGTAATAACTAAACTATCATGATGAGGATCCTGAATGTTAATGCGATCATCCTCATCAAACGTTATCATCTTCCCCTCTGAGACACTTGATGTTCTAATAGGTCTTTCTCCATTATCCATTTTTGACTCCTTTGCATGCCTTTTAGCCGCCGAGAAGGATGTACCACAGATGTCTGATCCTCCGGAAATAAAGTTGATCACTTGTGCATTTGTCGGAGGTGCTGGAGCCTTTTCAGGGATCCTTTCAGGATCTTGAGTCCTTTGCTTTTTTCTTCCCAACAGTTCTTTTAGGTGCCCCTTGCTTAACAGATATCCAATCTCTTTTCTTAAAGCTATGCATTCTTCGGTTAGATGCCCGAAATCCTCATGGTATGCACACCATTTTGACTTGTCTTTAGTCCCGGATGGTTTATCATTCTTCCTGGGCCACCTAGCTTTTTCACCTAGATTCTGCATTGCAAGGATTAGTTCCTGATTATCAACGGAAAAACAATATTCTGAGATTGGAGGATAATCTTCATCATCCTCTTCTTGGTCAACAGCATGCACATTCTGGTGCTCATTTCTATGGTAGGATTTGAATTTGTTGTTCTTGAAGGAGGATCCTTGCTTCTCCTGTTTTGAGGATCCTACTTGTCTCTCCTGGATCCTCTTGTCATCCTCTAGCCGGATGAACCTGAGTGCCCGAGTTCTTACTTCATCTAGGTTCCTGCATGGTGTCATAACAAGATCATCATAGAATAATGAATCCTTAAGCAGTCCCATTTTGAAGGCTTCGACAGCCGTAGCCATATCCAAGTTGGGAATGTCCAAGGATTCTTTACTAAATTTAGTTATGTAATCCCTTAATGATTCATTATGACTTTGGGTTACTCTATATAAATCACTGGTTAATCTTTCAAATTTTCTACTACAAGAGAATTGGTTATTGAATAAATTAACTAAATTAGCAAATGAAGTAATAGAGTAAGGGGGAAGACTTAGCAGCCACTTAAGAGCTGATCCAGTAAGAGTGGATCCAAATCCTTTACATAGGCATGCTTCCTTCAGCTTTTCTGGGATAGGAATGATCTCCATCCTCTCCCTGTATTGTGCTATGTGCTCCTCTGGATCCGTTGTACCATCATACAGCTTCATAGTAGGGATATGGAACCTTTTGGGTACCTCTGCATCACAAATTGGTGGTGCAAAGCGAGATACCTTGTGGCTTCCAACTGCAATCTCTGGGATAGGTTTGACTACCCCTGGAACACTTGAGATCATATCTTTTAGCTTCTGTAATTCCCTGGCCATAGCATGATTGACACCAGTATCCTGCATGAATCCATGGTTAGTAGTAAGATGATTATTTAAAGTGTTACCTCCCATTGAGTTCAAGTTAGTGAATCCATATTGCTGGGATTCGGGGATAACGGAGGGACCAGTGGAAGCAATGGTCTGCATTGGAATGAAGTCCCCTTGATGGACATCTAGACTTCCTGTTTGCAAACTTTTTAGGGATCCTGGCATCTGGAAGGATCCTGGTATCTGGAAGGATCCTGGTATCTGGGATGATCCTGGAACGAAGGGGGATCCTTGAACCTGGGATGATCCTGGAACAAAGGAGGATCCTTGACCCTGGGATGATCCTGGAACAAAGTAGGATCCTTGAAACTGCTGTGTTCCCGGATAGGCTCCTGAATTCATGAAGGATCCCATATGCTGGGGATAGGATCCTGCCGGCTGAAAGTGTGAGCTTGATGCCTGAGTCATTGCTGTCGATCCGAGGAGCAATCCTCTTGATTCTCCCACAATTTGCACGTCTGGAATTCCCGATGGCTGAGAAGTGATCATTGGAGTATCAAAGCTCAAGGATTTGGGCATCAGTGGGGAATGATCCTCTGCCGTTCTCTTTTGTCTTTTGAGATCTCCAATTTCCCTGAGGATCCTATCATTAGTTTCATCCTGCCGCTGCATACGATCCTTCATCTGCAAAATCAAAGTAAATACATCACTAGTACTGGGAATATAGGAATTCATAGCAGAAGGAGATGGAGCTTTAGAGTTAGTAGGAGTTTGTCTCTTCTCAGCATTCTTCTGGGATCCTGCCGGTGGAGGAGGCAGAGTGTTCTGAGACGAGGTGACTGCAGACATTGCCGTGGACATGTTTTTCAATGATGAAGCCATGTAATTCTTTGAAATGATTTCGAACAAAAGGTTTTCTTATGAATGAAGCACCAATTGCCCCACGGTGGGCGCCAAACTGTTTTGGTCAAAAATCACACAAGGATAATGTAACCAAACTTTATGTAAACGGGGTATGATGCTTGGTTAATTATAAAAGTAAAGGATCACTTTTATGAGAAATATGCAAAGACACAATGATTTATACGAGGAAAAAGCCCTTGATCAATGTATGATCTCCGGCATAAAAAACCTCGGGTGATGGCAACTACCGATCACCAACTTCAATATAAGAAAAATATAGTTACAACTTCGGATGATAATGAGCTGAGTACAAGGATCACTATAGTTTCGAGTGTCTAAGCGTGTGAGAATTGTGTTGTGTGTTCTTCCGAATGAGGAAGAGTGTTATATATACAAGTGTAGGTGACCTATTTTAGGTAAAAAGACTAATAATCAGCTCATTACCCCTTTAGAAATAAAAGTAAATCTAGCCTAAATTATCGCCCTTAAATCATGCCAAGTTTCCATATCCTTCACAACGTCCATCTCCGATTAAGCACATGCCATAGTTGTGAAGACGTGTCCTTTAATTGTGATGCTAAGAGCGGATCCTGCTAGTCATTCCTGCAAAACAACATTAAATTCAACGAAAGCAACTGTTAGCATGAGGATCCTATGATGGTCCGTGATCCTGATCCTGGGAGTCTGCTGAGGATCACTATCTGCCAAAGAAACAAGGATCACTGGTTAGGATCACATGTGATGATCATGTATTGTAAAAATCCAGTCCTAACAACAGGTATATCTAAGAATATTATCACTCATAAACTTGGCATTGACAGGTCAATTAAACCAATCCATCAAAAAAGGAGGAAGTTTGCACCAGAAAGAAATGCCATTATCCAGGAAGAGGTAGAAAGATTACTACGAGCAGGTATGATTAGAGAAGTGAAGTATCCAAAATGGCTGGCTAATGTGGTTGTTATTCAAAAGAAAAATGGAAAGTGGAGGGTGTTTTGGTCAAAAATCACACAAGGATAATGCAACCAAACTTTATGTAAACGGGGTATGATGCTTTGGTTTATTGAAAAAGTAAAGGATCACTTCAGTACGAAATATGCAAAGACACAATGATTTATACGAGGAAAAAGCCCTTGATCAATGTATGATCTCCGGCATAAAAAACCTCGGGTGATGGCAACTACCGATCACCAAACTTCAATATAAGAAAAATATGGTTACAACTTCGGATGATAATGAGCTGAGTACAAGGATCACTATCGTAATGTGTGTCTAAGCGTGTGAGAATTGTGTTGTGTGTTCTTCCGAATGGGGAAGAGTGTTATATATACAAGTGTAGGTGACCTATTTTAGGTAAAAATACTAATAATCAGCTCATTACCCTTTGGAAATAAAAGTAAATCTAGCCTAAATTATCGCCCTTAAATCATGCCAAGTTTCCATATCCTTCACAACGTCCATCTCCGATTAAGCACATGCTATAGTTGTAAAGACGCGTCCTTTGATTGTGATGCTAAGAGCGGATCCTGCTAGATGTCCTGCAAAACAACATTAAATTCAATGAAAGCAACTGTTAGCACGAGGATCCTATGATGGTCCGTGATCCTGATCCTGAAACTCTGCTGAGGATCACTATCTGCCAAAGAAATAAGGATCACTGGTTAGGATCACATGTAAGGATCATGTATTATAAAAATCCAGCCCTAACAATTGCCCCCCAAAATATAAGGAGTGATTTTGTAAATAAATGAGTTATATTTTGCTTTGATCTTATCTGCAACGGGCGACTCGATTAACTAGCCGTTATAACCGGACTAGCCGTTGCAACCTTTACGTCACTGAGGTGACATCCCTGCAAATCATGATTATAAATAGGAGATAGGGTTAGGATCAATCTGCATTTAAATTCAAGATATACTCCCTTTATAATCTCTACCAAAGATCGATCAGGTACTCTTTTCTCTTGTCTTTCTTCCTTCTCTTGCTCTGTTTTTCTGCTCCCTGTTTTTATTCTGCCATGAGTATGTTGCTCCGAAATTCCCCTCAGAAGGATCACAAGAAGAGCAGTCCCCTGAAAAGCCAAGGGATCGTCAAAGACTCTCCTACTGAGAGGTGCTGCTTCACTGATGCTCATGTTGATAGGATCCTTCACTGTTTTCCGGCGGATGCTATCTTCAAGTCATTCACTTCCACCGCTTTAAGTGATTTTGTTTCCGACACCTGGGTGGCTTTTCCTGCAACTCCATTTACCATAGGATATTCATATCCTTTTCCAGCCTTCACCCAATCCTTCTTTTCCCTGACCGGCATGTCTTATATCCAAGCCATGCCGATGATCTGGAGGGTTCTGTATACCCTTGAGAGGATCATCGAGCAGGAGGGGATTGACTTAGGGATGTCGGAGCTGGCTGAGCTATATGATCTTACCACGTTTGGTTCCTGTCGATACTTGTTAAAACGGAAAGCTGGGGAGGATCACCCTGTTCTTAAGGTCACCAAGAATGATACAAATTGGAAGCGACGATTCTTCTTTGCTAGGAGGGATACCATCCCTAATGGGAAGGATCTGCCCAAGGAGTGGGCTACTCATGGTAGGATAGAGGATCCTGGAAGGATCACCATCAGACTTGTCTCTTATGATGAGGATCACTAATGTCTTTATTTGTTTATTGTGCAGCTATCTCCATCTCTTATCTGAAGCTGACACCTGCAGCAAAAGAGAGGATTTTGGCCTTCAAGAAGCTTGATCCGGAGACAAGAAGTTTTCAAGTTGCCATTCAAGATTCACAGGAAGTATCCTCCGCATCTGCCACAATGTCAAGTAAGTATCCTCATTAAAAAGTAGTTTTATGTAGGATTAGTTAAAGTACTTATCTTATTTTGATTGTGTAGGCGCTGGGAAATCTATCAAGTCCGCCTCCAAGTTTGGCATTGATGATCTTGCAAACGTTAAATCTGCAAGGAAGAAAGCTCCTGCTGCCAGTCCCTCTGCTTCAGCCCCTAAAGCTCCTATTAGGGGTAAGGGAAAGAAGAGAAAGGCTTCCGAGGATCTCCAAGATTTCCCCTGCTCCGCCAGCAGTTTCTTGATTACGTTAACGAAGTAAGGATCATTGCCCCTGTTGGTTATCCTACTTGAATATCCTGCTCGAATATCATGCCTGTATATCCTGCCTGTTTGAGGATCATTTGTGTCTGACGTCATATCTTGTTTTTCTTGCAGAAATTTACCGAAATAGAGACTTATGTCAACCACGTTGAAGATCAGGATCGCCAAATTGCCGACCTTCAACAGATGGGTGTGCTGAAGGACCTCAAGATAGCTGATCTTGAGAAGGAGCTCCGGGCTACCAAGGATGAAGCTGTCAAAGCATTGATCAACTTCGACTACGAGAAGCGTGATATCACCCAGGATGCTAAGGTCTCTGCTGCGATAACCATGTATAAGATCCAGCTGCAGATGGCTGCGGAGGCTCAGGATCCTTCCTTCGACAGAGGCACATGGGACGTGGAAGGCTGGAAGGCTAGGCTGGCAGAGTTGGAGGATGATGATGAGGCCGAGGAGATCCCTATGCTTGAAGGTGGTGATGCTGGCAAGGATCAGGGGGAAGCAAGTGGAGCTGGTGGTGAAGATGCAGCGAAGGTTTGAGCTGCAGGATTGGGCAATGATGGAAATTTCTAGACATAGCCGGAGCCCAATTTTTAAAATTTGGTAGTGGTTTTTGTGGTTGTTGATGTTTGAAACAATTTATGATCTGTACTTAAACAATAGCCTTTAGGGTTAAGGATCCTGGATCCTTGGGACAATAGGTAGGATCGCAAATGGTGGAGGGATCCTCTGTTTGGGGGATGAAGCCTTTGTGATCCTGCCGCCTTTAATTTCCTACACCTGCTAAGACCGCACAGACAATGGACACCCTTTGCCAACCCATGTGGACGGGCCACGTTTTGCTGGTAGAAATGTGGGTTGGCAATTTTGACAACTTTTTTGAAAGGGTTTAAGATCCTTTTGTTAATAATATAACTTTAATCTTTCTGGCTTATCTCGTGTTGTTATCCTTTATTTATCCTCTTTATTTTCCAGTTGTTTTAGAAATATATTTATTAGAGTAACAAGAGTTGAGCAAACCATGTTTAATAAATTTAGGATATGATCCCAGATCAAACATCCTGACACTGAAGATTTTTGAAGCAATCAATTTCAAGGATCATAGGTTTAGTTGTCAAAGTGTAAGGGTTGTTCAGTACAATCAGAATAGTCAAGGATCATACCTGAGGATCCAAATTAGGATCCTAACCCTTAATCAAGATAACCAAAAGTGAAATTTTAACGGATAATAAGGATTAAGGATCCTTATTTGTTTAACTTCGAGAACCTGAAAAACGGAACATAACTTGGGACTAAGCCAATGTAAAAGATAAATTAATAACTGGGGACATGCCCAAAGGATAACTGGGGATGATCCCAAAGGATCACTGGGGACAAGCCCAAAGGATAACTGGGGACAAGCCCCAAAGGATAACTGGGGAACCAAGGCCCAAAGGATCGTATGTAAACTGGAGTATGGGCCCTTACTGGCGACTATCCAAACTTAGTGACATGAAAATGTCAAAACCTTAGCTAACGTGAAAACGTTAGAAACCTTAGGAACGGATGTATGGTACGTCTACCATTATACGTAGGATCCTAGATATAGCCAGTACGATGAGGTTGTCAGCCCCGGAAGTGGGTACTAGTCCCAAAGACGTGAACTATATCAGGATCATCGTGCGCTGCTGGCGGAAACTGGGGATAATCCCAAGGATAACTGGGGTTGAACCCAAGGATCTGCGTTGCTTTTGAAGATCTATGAGCGATATGCTGAAGATACCTGAACTATCATAACTCAAATGGTTCGTGGGAAGAGGATGAAGGATACATGATCCTTATCCTTAGGTAAAAAGTAAGGAAATGTAATAGTTTTAGGATAAGGACATTACCAGAGTAAGGATCACTGACATCACCGGGATCCTTCGAGGATACTTCAATGTAAGGATCACATGCTTGAAGGATCATGTTCACATAAAGTATTTCTTTAAGTGAACAGCATTCCAAGCTCTTGGTAACAAATTTCCTTCCATGGTTAGCAATCTGTATGCCCCCTTTCCTGCTTCAGCTTCAATCAAGTAAGGGCCTTCCCACTTTGGTGCTAACTTCCCGTCAGCAGGATTGATAGTGTTTTGGAATGCTTTTCTCAACACCATATCTCCGACTTGGAACTTCCTTATCCTAACATTTTTGTTGTAAGCACCAGCCATTCTTTGTTGGTAGCTTGCCATCCTTATCCTAGCCAGATCCCTGATTTCCTCAATAGTATCCAAATCCTGAGCCAGGGTTGTAGCATTCTCTTCAGGATCACGAGCACTCGTTCTAGCAGTTGGGATCACCATCTCTGTTGGGATCACTGCTTCTGCCCCAAATACTAAAGAGAAAGGTGTTTAACTAGTGGCATTCTTGGGAGTTGTCCTATCAGCCCATAGCACATAAGGTAACTCCTCTGCCCATTTCCCCTTCTTGGATCCTAGCTTCTTCTTCAGATTGTTGATGATGATCTTGTTGGATGATTCTGCTTGACCATTGGCTTGTGGATGAACTGGTGTTGATGTTATCATCTTAATTCCCCAACTGTCACAAAAGTTATGGTTCTGCTTCCAATGAATTGGGAACCATTATCACATACAATTTCAGAGGGAATGCCAAATCTAGTTATAATGTTTCTTTTGATAAAGGATATAACTTCTTTTTCTCTGACTTGAGCAAAAGCTTCAGCTTCTATCCACTTAGAGAAGTAGTCAGTCATGGCAAGCATAAATACTTTTCCACCAGGTGCTTTAGGGAGCTTGCCAACTATATCCATCCCCCATCTCATGAATGGCCAAGAGGATGGTATAGGATGTAGCAATTCGGCTGGCTGATGGAGGATATTGCTGTGTCTTTGACAAGGATCACACTTTTTAGCATATTCTACAGCATCCCTTTTCATAGTTGGCCAGTAGTATCCTGTTCTAAGGATCCTTGAGAATAATGCTCTGCCCCCAGTGTGGTTTCCACAATCTCCTTCATGGAAGTCTCTCAACACTTCTTCAATTTCAGGATCCTCGATACATCTTAAATATGGTCCTGCAAGAGATCGCTTATATAATACATTTTCAAAATTGTGAATTGAGATACCTTAATCCTGAAAGCTCTAGGATTTTCTCCCATCGGAATCTCCCCGTATTGCAAGTATCTCATGATTGGTGAGATCCATGATCCTGAATAAGATTGAGCTTCTTTACTAGGGATCATTGTAGTATCCTCTTCTATTTCCATGGCCACCTGATTTCAATAGCAGGAGCCAGGATATGGATGATAGGGATACTTATATCTTCTGGAATCTTTAAGGATGATCCTAGGTTGGCCAATGCATCAGCTTCCGTGTTATCCTCCCTTGGTACCTGTGTTAAGCTGAAAGAGACAAAAGAGAGTGCCAATTCTTGACTATCTCTAAATATTTGGTTAGTTTTTCTCCTTTAACAGCATAGGATCCATTAAAGTGATTGGTGATCAATAATGAGTCCACATATACTTTAAGATATTTCACCCCCATATCCTTAGCAATTTGCAAGCCAGCAATTAAGGCTTCATATTCAGCCTCATTGTTAGTTGCTTGGAACTCACAGGCTATGGAGTGGGGTATTATGTCCCCCTGTGGCGATTTTAGTAGTATCCCGAGCCCTGTGCCCTTGACATTTGAGGATCCATCAGTGTGTAGTATCCAAGGATCCTTGGTCTCATCCAGCTGCTGGACTTCCAATTCTGGCTTCCTTTTGTAGATCACTACTGAAATCAGCCACAAAGTCAGCTAGTGCTTGGGATTTGATGGCTGTTCTAGGCTCGTATCTTATATCATGGGCACTAAGCTTTACTGCCCACTTAGCCATTCTTCCTGACATCTCTGGTTTCCTGAGGACATTCTTAATTGGAAAATTAGTTCTAACAACAATAGTATGGGTTTCAAAATAATGCCTTAACTTAGTTGATGCCATGATTAATGCAAGAATAAGTTTTTTCGAGGTGTGAGTACCTGGATTCGGCATCAAGTAAACTCTTACTTACATAGTAGATAGGATATTGTGTACCTTCGTGATCCTTAACAAGGACAGCACTTACAGCGGTTGAGGATACCGCCAGATATAAGGATAACACATCTCCTTTTTCGGGTTTTGTTAATGCTGGTGCTGAGGACATATATTCTTTAAGGGCTTGTAAAGCATTCTCATGTTTCTCAGTCCATTCAAACTTCTTGTTCTTCCTTAGGATATCGTAAAATTCTTTACATTTTTCTGAGGATTTTGATATGAACCCTTCAGAGCCGCTATCCTGCCTGTTAGCCTTTGCACATCCTTAGCATTGGCAGGGGACTTGATGTTCACTAGTGCTTTAATTTGCTCCGGACTTGCTTCAATGCCCCTCTGAGTTACCATATATCCTAGGGAATTTACCTGCCTTAACACCAAAGTGGCATTTTGAAGGATTAAGCTTCATGTTATAAGTTATCAAGGATATCAAATGCTTCTTCCAAATCCCTTAGGTGATCCTCAGCTTTCTTTGATTTGACTACCCATATCATCTATGTATACTTCCATAGTTTGTCCAATTTGATCTTTGAACATCATATTCACCAGCCTTTTGATATGTTGCACCTGCATTTCTTAATCCAAAAGGCATGGCAATATAACAATACAAACCGGTTGGGGTCATAAAGGCTGTATCCTCTTGGTCAGATGGTTCCATCTGAATTTGTTGGAATCCAAGATGATGCATCCATAAAGGTCAACAGTTCATGCCCCGCTGTTGCATCCACCATGGAGTCAATGTGGGGTAATGGGAAAGGATCCTTGGGACATGCTTATTCAGATCAGTGAAATCGACACATACCCTCCACTTTCCGTTTTTCTTTTGGACAACGACCACATTGGCTAACCATTTGGATATTTTTACCTCTCTGATCATACTGCTCGAAGTAGTCTCTCTACTTCTTCTTGGATAATGGCATTCCTTTCTGGTGCAAACTTCCTCCTTTTTTGATGGATTGGTTTGATAGAGCCTGTCAATGCCAAGTTTATGAGTTATGATATCCTTAGATATACCTGTCATATCTTCGTGCTTCCATGCAAAGGTAGACTTTCTTCTTTTGAGGAAGGATATCATGTCTTCTTTCATCTTGCCAAGGATCCCTGATCCGATATAGATTTTTGATTCAGGATCACTAGGATCCAAGAGGATTTCGTCCACATCTTGTTCCCTTGCCTCCAAGACATTCCTCGGAGGATACTGTAATTGCTATTGCTCCCTTGGCTTCGAGGTTGGCTTCATGGATGAGGTATAACAATCCTTAGCCTCCTGCTGATCACTGTCGATCTTGATTATCCCCCATGGGCTAGGGAGTTTCACACATTGATGATAGGTGGATGGGACTGCTTTCATATCATGTATATCCAGGGCCTGCCAAGGATAACATTGCAACAAGATAAACAGTCAATAACACAAAATTTTTGATAATTATGTAATCCTTCCACGTAGATTGGGAGTTTGATGTCCCCCAGAGTTTTCTTCGTTTCTCCACTGAATCCTACAAGCACGGGGATCTTGGTGTGATGTCTGATTCTGGGATACCCATTTTCTTCTTCAAGCTGGATAATGTTCACTGAGCTTCCTCCGTCGATAAGGATCCTGCGGACAAAATGGTTAGAGATAAGAGAGTAATAACTAAACTATCATGATGAGGATCCTGGATGTTAATGCGATCATTCTCATCAAACGTTATCGTCTTTCCTTCCGAGACACTTGATGTTCGAATAGGTCTCTCTCCATTATCCATTTTTGCTTCTTTGCATGCCTTTTGGCCGCCGAGAAGGATGTACCACAGATGTCTGATCCTCCGGAAATAAAGTTGATCACTTGTGCATTCGCCGGAGGGGCTGGAGCCTTTTCAGGATCCTTTCAGGATCCTGAGTCCTTTGCTTTTTCTTTCCCAACAATTCTTTTAGATGCCCCTTGCTTAACAGATATCCAATTTCTTTTCTTAAGCTATGCATTCTTCAGTTAGATGCCCGAAATCCTCATGGTATGCACACCATTTTGACTTGTCTTTAGTCCCGGATGGTTTATCATTCTTCCTGGGCCACCTAGCTTTTTCTCCTAGATTCTGCATTGCAAGGATTAGTTCCATGTTTA